>NC_083483.1:13296314-13298814 GCF_030014155.1 Tachysurus vachellii
CCTGGAGCCTATCCCAGGAAATCCCAACCCCTTTTTGGGTTTGAGGTAGGAATACTGTACACTCTGGATAGATCTCCATGCCAGCACAATTACCACAGCCAATCAAACCTAATAGTATGTTTTATATTGAGATGTGAAAAGACACCAGAAAATCTGATGCAAATCTCTGGACATTCCCCTCCATGTAAAGTCCACACAGAAAACATTCAGGAAAGATGTTGGTATACTGATCTAAAGGCTGTGCATTCAAATGCCAAGATCACTAAACTCCCCCAACTGGGCCCTTGAGAAAGGCCCTTAACCATGAATTATACAGATGTATAAAAATGAGACGTAATTCACTTTGGATGAAGGCATCTGCCAAGTATAAGAAGAAGGATATATATATATATATATATATATATATATATATATATATATATATATATATATATATATACACTCCGCCTTGTGTGTGTGGAGTTTGCATGTTCTTCCCGTGCCTCTGGGGTTTCCTCCGGGTACTCCGGTTTCCTCCCCCGGTCCAAAGACATGCATGGTAGGTTGATTGGCATCTCTGGAAAATTGTCCGTAGTGTGTGATTGCGTGAGTGAATGAGAGTGTGTGTGTGCCCTGCGATGGGTTGGCACTCCGTCCAGGGTGTATCCTGCCTTGATGCCCGATGACGCCTGAGATAGGCACAGGCTCCCCGTGACCCGAGGTAGTTCGGATAAGCGGCAGAAAATGAATGAATGAATGAATATATCAGTACAATACAGAGAAAGACGTTTTGCATATCCCAGCTTAGGAGGTCCTGGTCAGAGCAGAGGGTCATCCAGGATACAGCAGCCAGGGTTAAGAGCCTTTCTTTGGGTTCCAACAGCAGCAGCTGGATCTAGAGCCCCCGACACTCTCAACTAAGAAGTGCTGGAGCTCTAACTGTTTAAGCCACTTATTGACCCTGAGCCATCCATGCCTACTTGGAAATGAACAAGTGCAGGATCATACAAGTGCAGGACCCTGTGGTTTTAGATTGATCAATGTTACTTAGAGCACCAATATACCACACCAATAACTGACAATGTTTTGAAAATAAAGCCAAAGCCATTCTCCAGTCATAAGTGATGACTGATGTTGCAGCATGGTCTATCGCATCCATGTTCATAGTTTTTGCAGGTAAATGGTAGGGGCAGACCGGAAAAAAGAAAAACAAACGTTAACCACCTGTCAGAGAGAGAGATGGGAGCGCTGAGACACAAGGGCAGAGAGTTGCATTAAAATTCAGCCCTGTGACAGGATTTGATCGACAGCTAGAAAAGAGATGAGTGTGCCTCCAGACTTCGCCTGCAGACTCCTGAGACAAGGTCTGGATGAATGGTGGAAACTGAAAATGATATTCCTTCCAGCCAACTGCACACTGTATTTACACACCACCAGCACACAGCATTAACACACAGTATTAACATGTGTGTGTTAGGGGTCGTTAATCCATGGCATCTCTTGATGCCTCGTGCATCCCAGAAGCAAATAAATCTCCATTTTACCAAGCAGGCGCATCGACAGAATTAAAGGCCATCAATCTGTATTCGCATAAACAAACGTATGCTGGACGATTACACAATCAGTCAGCTCTCGGTAAACCTAACACGAGTACCTGCTCGATGAAAAACTGCTTCACAGAGCAATCCCTAAATCCTTTTTCCCCTCCTTGTCCTGATCCATCATCACATTTTCTCCACACCTCTACTCCATGAGGTATTTCACAGATTCCGTACATGATTTATTGATTTTATGATGATTACAAACGAGGCTGTCGTCCTGCAAACAAGGTGTCTCAGCTGATGAGAAATGAAACCAATTAACTCACTCTGATGGTGACATGGAGAGAATTAGATCACTTAGCTGTAATTGGTTACATGTTGTTGTGTGAAACTAGCAGACAGATACAATTACACTTCATAACCAGTTAATAATGCAGAAAGAAATTCAATGGTTAACAGCCTGGAAGCGGAAATGTTCAGAAAATGCTTTTAATATGAGACACTTGTACCTTCTAAAACAGAGTAAAAGCTAGCTAGATATCCAAAAATGTTTTGCTGAAGTGAACTAGCCAGCTTATTACCTTGCTAGCTAAAATACTAGCAATACTAAAAAATACTTTTTAAAAAATACTTAGTATTAGTTAAAATACTAATAACACTAGCGGTTACAAGGCTCTATGAAAATTTGTGTCAAATGTGGAAAAAATTCTAAGCCAACACTAACTACTCACCTAGCTATCTAGCTAACCAACAGGCAAATATTAGCAGTCAAAACTTGCAGTATATACTGTACTCTATGTAGCTAGATAGCTGTCTCAGTGCGGTCTCTGTCTTTTCTTCAGGAAATGAAGAAACATTCTAGTTATCAAGGACGTTTTTGTTAATACTAATTCCTAATTAGACACCAAGCTCAAACAATCAAATGATCAAACAAGCTATATATATATATATATATAGACAAAGCAGATTTCTTCTAAAAC
>NC_083483.1:13303814-13378814 GCF_030014155.1 Tachysurus vachellii
TGGCAGATGCCCTTATCCAGAGCAACTTACATCATCTAATTTCTTCTTAGAGGTTAAGGGCCTTGCTCAGGGGCCCAACAGTGGCAGCTTGTTGGACCTGGGATTGAACTCACAACCTTCCGATTGGTAGCCCAACACCTTAACCACAAGGCTACCACATGATAACGATAAATAATCGTGATGTAACCAGACTAAGAGGCAGTAGTTTTATTTAAAAGTTTTTTTTTCTATGATGGTAAAATGTAAGATTTAAATAGTTTAGAATATATAGTGAGATCTGAACCTGAGCTTGTGTTAGTGTATGTGTGGAGTTTTACATGTCCTCTCTGTGCTCCATGTGGCTTTCTACATGCCAGTAGGTGGACTGGTGACTTGAAAATTGCCTCTGTGAATGAATGTGTGTGTGTGTGTGTGTGTGTGTGTGTGTGTGTGTGTGTGTGTGTGTGTGTGTGTGTGTGTGTGTGTGTGTGTAATGGACTGCAGTCCTATCGAGCGTGCATTCTTGCCTTACGCCCAATATTCCTGGGACAGGCTCCAGATCCATCACAACCCTGACCAGGATGAACAGCACACTGAAGATGAATGGACCATACAGGGATTTAGGGGCAGTAGCTTATTAAATAAATAAATAAATAAATAAATAAATAAATAAAAAGAAAAAAAGAAAGAAAAACACAGCCCTCTGGTGGTCACATGTAGCATTTGCAGTTTTTTTTTTTACCCTATGAAGTGTTGATTTAAATATGTGAAAAGCCTCAATTGGAATATAGTTGTCTATGCACATTTTCTGGCACCAAAAAAATTATTTATTTATTTATTTATTTAAAAAATCATATCCTTAATACATGTCTCGAATAACTTTTGTATCTTACTTGTTTAGCTGCATAATAATCCAACAATTCTATGCATGTTTAACTAAAATAATTGTGTAATTATGATAATTTTATGCAATAATTCTAAAACTGTACTCTGTAAATCTTGTCTTCTGAATCCAGGAATAAATCTGGAAACTCTGAGGTGTAAAATAACATTGGTCGGAGCCATTTTTGTCCACTAGATGGCGACGTCTTCACATAGACTGCTTTTCCTTTCCATTGATTCCACACATTTTCTCATAATGAACAATATATTTGAAATAAATAAAGTTTAAGTATAAAGTTTAAATCTGAGACGCTTTTGGAGAGCTTGTCCTAGCTAAGTGAGTTCAGTTCACCTGGATAACAGGTAAATAATGAGCTGTAAATCAGAAGCCTTACATGAATCGAGTCCTCACTTTGGTTTGTAGGTTATTTTTCTATTAAGTACATCGTTTTACATTAGTTTTATGCTTTTATGCTACATTTTATGCTTTATGTTTTTATGCTTCACAGAGTTCATAAAGTTTATAGTTTTTATGCTTCATAGAATGAAACACACTTAGGTGCTTTTTTTGTTTGTTTGTTTGTTTGTTTTGTTTTGTTTTGTGTGGCCTGCGCTCGAACGTGAGCCGAATCCCTTTATGGAATCGACTCAAAAGCTTTTGGATCGGCATTTGAAGAATCGACTCCCGGTACTACAAACGGGTTCTCTCTCTCTCTCTCTCTCTCTCTCTCTCTCTCTCGCTCTCTCTCTCTCTCGCTCTCTCTAGTTACATAGATAAATAGACAGACAGATAGATAGATAGATAGATAGATAGATAGATAGATAGATAGATAGATAGATAGATGTTAATAAAATGAACAAAATGGCTATAATGTTATTTATAAAGGAACTAAAATCGACAGGAAAATATGACTATTCACAGTGGACAGCAAAAGGCCATTTCTCTATATGTAAATTTGTGTGTTTTGGGTTTTTTTTTAAAGAGAAAGAAAGAAAGAAAGAAAGAAAGAAAGAAAGAAAGAAAGAAAGAAAGAAAGAAAGAAAGATAAAAGTAGTTAGACGCAATCGTAGCATTAGGTTTTATTTTGTGGTTCCAATTCTGATCTGAGAATCTGTTCATAAAGCTTCATCTGCAAATGACTTGCTTTCAGCTATAAGTTGTTACACACAAAACATTATGACCAAAAGTATGTGGATGCCTAGACGTTTTTGTTTGTTTGTTTGTTTGTTTTTTGTTGTTGTTGATTGTTTGTTTTTTTTTTGCCAAAATGTTACTACAAAGTTTAAAACACAGATTGTAGCATTACACTCTTCTCTTCACTGAACTGAGAAACCCAAACACTGTTCCAGCAGGACAATGCAACTGTGCACAAAGCGAGCTCCATAAATACATGGTGTGTTAAAGTTGGCGTGGAAGAACTTGAGTGTCCTGCAAAGAGCGCTGATACTGACACTGACACTGACACTGACTCTGACTTAACACCACTGAACACCTTTGGCCAGTGTTTGATCTCACTAATGTCCTGAATGAACCCAAATCCACACAGAAACATGTTAAAATATCTAGTAAAAAGCCTTAGGAGAAGGGTGGAGCTTATTATAACAGCAAAGAGGAAATAAACCTGGAATAAGATGTTTAGCAAGAATATATGAATCTTAGGACATAGGAGGTCAATCTTATCATGTGCAATAACATTGTACAACAATCTATCTATCTATCTATCTATCTATCTATCTATCTATCTATCTATCTATCTATCTATCTATCTATCTATAAATCACTTACAAATAAGAAGAATATGAACTGAAACAAATTTCCTTTTATGCACTGTTCATAAATATCTGGACCATAATCTTGTGTGTAGGCAGAAAAGGAATTATGATGTATCAAGGTGTAATTTGTGTCTATTGTGGTCACGTGCTTATTGTAACATTCAGTTTTCTTTAAGGAAATTGTTTATTTCTATACTACTCCATTCGCCCACACTGTAAAAGAACACATCATAATGGTCGAGACAAATCCACCCATTAAAACACTACATGGTGCATTTATCATTGATATTTAAAGGTTTTAAAGGTCATTACGGCTTTGTCTTGCTGAATAAACTAAATCTAAATCTTGTGTGACTTTCCATTAAAAGCATGTGATGTTGAAGTGCCTCTCATCCGTTTGGGCACTGCGTAAAACCGAGCATGCGCACTAGCGTGGTGCTTTTCATGTCGTGAGTAAAGAGTTAAACCCGAGCGCGTATTTCCTCCTCCCATCTAACTCCTTCATAAACAAACCCGAAAAGATTCGCTCTCATTCTTTTTCTTTCTTCCACGCTGCTAACTTTGGGAGGATAAGATCAAGCTTTTTTTTTTTTTAGAGTGGAGACAGATGTTGTAGCTAAAAATGGCTCAAGCAACCGAGAGGATAGTTGGAAGCTCCACATCGGCTTTTCCTGAAATAATCGAGCTGAATGTCGGCGGACAGATTTACGTTACGCGACACTCAACTTTACTCTCCGTCCCGAACTCTTTATTCTGGAGCATGTTTAAAGAGCACAGCTCGTCCCAGCTGACCCGGGACAGCAAAGGGCGCTACTTTCTAGACCGGGACGGATTTCTGTTCCGCTACATCCTGGATTACCTGCGCGACCAGAACCTGGCGCTGCCTGACTTCTTTAAAGAACGAGCGAGTTTGCAGAAAGAGGCTGAGTTTTTCCAGCTGCCCGATCTGGCACGTCGTCTCCGGCCTCCTCAGGTCATTAAGGAGAACTCGATCGGCGACGAGGCGTTTCACAGCGACCCGGAGGAAGCAGCAGGGTCGTGCGCTCTCGCCAGTATCGGTGCCAGTGGAGGCAGCAGCGCCATCGGGCCGCGCTCTCCGTCCCTGGAAGCGCGCAAAACCGGCTACATAACCGTCGGCTACCGCGGCTCGTACACGATCGGACGAGACATCCAGAACGACGCCAAGTTCCGCCGCGTAGCCCGGATTACCGTGTGCGGCAAAACCTCACTCGCCAAGGAGGTGTTCGGCGACACGCTGAACGAGAGCAGGGACCCCGACCGACCCCCGGAGAGGTACACGTCCCGCTATTACCTCAAGTACAACTTTCTGGAGCAGGCGTTCGACCGGCTGTCCGAGATGGGCTTCCACATGGTGGCGTGCAACTCCACAGGGACGTGTGCGTACACCAGCAGCGACCCCAATGAGGACAAAATCTGGACCAGTTACACCGAGTATGTGTTTTGCAGAGAGTGAGGCGAGGTGGAACTGATTTCATTTTCTTTTTCTTTTCTTTTTTGTTGTTGTTATTGTTATAAACGCGACTATTTCCACCAGTTTATAGCGTACCTGTACGTGTAGGCTACTCTCAGAAACCAAGGTACCAAACTGTGCTTGATCTTGTCACTGGACTTGTGTGGTGCCATCAAGGGAACATCTTGTGCCTTTAGTATGTATCATGTGTGCACGTGGTGCATTTTGTTTTATCAGCTTTGAGAGTAAACATTCATCAGTTGTCCACAAGGTCCAATTGTATACCTAACTGTGAATGACACATAAAAGGTGTCCTCTTCATTCTACCACACTGGTGGCAAGCATCAGTACAGTTTTGTACCTTTTTTTTCAGACTCTCAAAAAAAAAAAAGGTACTATTGCCTGTCATTTCGGTTGTATACCCACAAGAGTGTATGACCTGTACTTGTAGCATGTATCATTCATCTATCTAAGTAAGTGAAGTACTTTAATATGCACCTTCTAACATTCCTGTTCCTCAGCTAAACTTCTGGAGACCTTCTACCACTAGTAGGAGAAACTGAGAACCATGGGTGATGTTTAGTGTGTTAACTTATCAGGGTGTGGTGCCATAAATCTGTCCCCATGCCTTAAACCATGTCATAAACCACATCCATTTTATTAGACAAAGGATGCAAACTTCATAGTACTTACGGTGTACTAAAGAGGTTACTGCACTACTGAGATACAGTTAATTATATATATTTTTTGGCCGCTGGTGCAACTCACCAAATAAACTCTTCGTTTTTGTTTTTTTTTTCAAAGTGGGCCTGTTTTTTTTTTTTTAGATGTGTGTTAACATCAGCTCTCACAGATTAACATAAATACAGTTTAGTGTGTTGTCAGAAACTTTAATGATTTGCAACCTCGTTATTTTCAGAGAATTTGTTAAGAACGTGAGGTAAAAACCTTCTCGTATTCTTGTTACGGATGCACACAGGCGTGTCCGGAAAATGGTGGTTTGCTTTGTCCAGGCATGTTGAGGGAAGCTAACGTTACCTATCTGAGAAGAAATGTGACTGGAATTTAGATACCTGTTGACTGACATGGAGGAGGACACGGAGAATGACATGGAGGAGGACGTGGTGGACGTTGCTCCTCTGTAAACTCACTGCCATTTCATCTTAACATCCCACATACTGCTTTCTCGGTCGTTGTCCTTTTCTAATCTCTCCCACTGGATATCTTTTTTCCGATTGGTGGTCGTCACTGTCTCACTGTGTTGTTTTCGATAACTAGAGCGTCAGTTTCCTGTTCGATGTAAACAGTTTTAGCGCACATGAAATCTCTGACTCTGACTCTCCCTTTTTTTTTTTTAACCAATTCTTTTCCTTATGAACTAAATCGTTGTTTTTTTTATTTGCACTTGTAGATTTGAAATTCCTCTGTATTCTTGTATGATTAAAACAATAAACTAGATATGAATAGATATAAGGAAGACTCTAGTTTCTTGGTTGTGAGGAAGTTGAGGTTGTGACAGACAATAACCTTACTTGCAAATGTCCAATGTGTAAATGCACAGAATCTAAACAAAAAAAAAAAAGATTTATTAGTTTTGATCACTTTGAGGTAAACAAAGTAAAATGAAAACAACAATGTATATACAGTACATAAATATTCAGTCCAGATGTTGTACATTAATTTGTTTTTTATTTTAAACTGCAAACTTAAAAAACGTTTTTTTTTTTTGTTTGTTTTTTTTTTAAAGTTTTTCTATCATGTTTTCATATAATTCGTTTTAAACAATGAAAAAAATTGACCTCATTATCAGTTGATTCTTCTTGGTTCACCAGACAAAGTCTAGAAATGAACTATTTATGAATATAAACATGAAAAAACACCACTACAGATCTACAGAGTCGGCCGAGAAACGCCAGTATATTGTGCTACATGCTGGTTCCTCTGCTTGTACAATGGAAATTTATTCCATTCGCATAAAAGTTGGGCTACAAATGGAATCAGCATATGTGCAGAAATATATTCTGGTGGATCAAAATGTTTTTAAACCGCAGCTTCTGGAAAAATCCTGCTGATGTCTTTAGTTTCAGTGTCATCCTCCATATTCATCACTGTCCTGCTATTTAAAAAAAACATAACAAAAAAAAACATGTATTAATCCATACAGGCACTAACAGCAAACATTAATCATATTCTCGTTCTATTAGATACTCGGAAATTGTTTATTGTCCTCTGGGTAATTTAAGATTGCTTATTAATTCTAGCAACAACAAAAAAGAAGAAATATAAAACTGTTTTGTCATTTTTATAGTTTTAAAGCCGGTTGAAAATAAAAACGTGAATGGACGCAATGACTAAACGGTTTCTTAATGACTCTGAGTAAATTATCATATAAAGTCTAACAATATACATTTTCCAAAGGCTAGGAATTGTAAGATTACGATCAGCAAATAGCATAATTGAAGGCACGGGTCATCTATCGGGCATGCTGAATGTACAAAACAGTCCAAAAGCAAAGGGATAGAAAGTGATGATGTTGCTTTTTGTGATGTAAATAAAAAAAAGAAAGAAAGAAGGAAAGAAAGAAAAGCAGCCATTGAAATAGCAGTGGTGAAAGAGATTTGAAAGTAGATTTGACACCCTGTGTGTGTGTGTGTGTGTGTGTGTGTGTGGGTGCTTGGCTCTTAGGAAACAGATGGGAGTTTGTGACATGAGAAACAGGAACCAGTCCTGTGACTGCAACTGAAAAAAAAAAAAACAAATCCAGACAAATCCTGATCGTTTCAGTGCACTCGTGCACATCAGGGTTGCGATTCGGTTATCTGACAAACCATTGGAACCGGCTGATTTAAATAGAGAGCAGAGCAGAGCATAGCAGAGCAGACAGCTCTCAGTAAGCATGGGAATGTCATAATAATTATGTGTACGTACAGACAGGACGGCCTGCTGAGAGACAGTTGAGCAGAGACGTCTCGCTCCTCTGTCGCTGTCTGATTCAAAAGACCTTTTAATAGCAATAAAGAAATAAATAAAAGCGTTCATCAAACGGTCGGACCACAGATCGGCGTGGGTGTACGTCCACAAAGATAGCGTTGTCAATATGCAAAGAAGAAAAAGAAAGAAAAGAAAAGAAAAACAGCAAGTTGTTCAAGGTGCAAAATTACATCACACATGTTGAACAAGTGAAATGATCTTGGACCTGATTGTCCAGCATTAGCCAATAAACATTAAATACACGTCATTTATACCACAGCGCAGGTCGATTCTTAAATCTGATTGGTCAGAAGGTTTATGGTTGATTTATTTTCCATAACAGCTACAAGGTAAATCACAGGATTACATTTATTTAGCTCTTTAGTAAGCATAACTGCTGAAGAAATGGTGGGAGAAACGGTTACACTTTATTCTTCTACTGTATATTCGCATTCATTGTCTTATGAAAGTTTGTTGCTGGTCCAGTGATAAAGATGTTCCACAATGTTGTGTAACTGTAAATGTACACAAACACACACACCTTACACACACCTGTACACAATCACACACACCTTACACACACCTCTACACAATCACACACACTTCACACACACCTGTACATAATCACACACACCTCACACACACCTGTACACAATCACACACCTAATACATTCCTGTATACAATCACACACACCTCACACACACCTGTACACAATCACACACCTAATACATTCCTGTACACAATCACACACACCTCACACACACCTCTACACAATCACACACCTAATACTTTCCTGTACACAATCACACACACCTCACACACACCTGTACACAATCACACACCTAATATATTCCTGTACACAATCACACACACCTCACACACACCTCTACACAATCACACACACCTCACACACACCTCTACACAATCACACACACCTCACACACACCTCTACACAATCACACACATCTCACGCACACCTGTACACAATCACACACCTAATACATTCCTGTACACAATCACACACACCTCTACACAATCACACACACCTCACACACACCTCTACACAATCACACACACCTCACACACACCTGTACACAATCACACACCTCACACTCACCTGTACACAATCACACACATCTCACACACACCTGTACACAATCACACACCCTTACACACCTGTACACAATCAAACACATACCACACACCTGTTCACAATCACACACAGCTGTACACAATACACCTATACACACACACCTTTACACAATCACAAACCTCACACACCTGTACACAATCACACACCTCACACACACCTTTACACAATTACATACTTTACACACCTGTACACAATCACACACCTCACACACAATCACACACCTCACACACCCCTTTACACAATCACACTCCTCACACACACCTTTACACAATCACACACTTCACACACCCCTTTACACAATCACACACCTCACACACCCCTTTACACAATCACACACCTCACACACCCCTTTACACAATCACACTCCTCACACACACCTTTACACAATCACACACTTCACACACCCCTTTACACAATCACACACCTCACACACCCCTTTACACAATCACACACCTCACACACACTTTTACACAATCACACACCTCACACACACCTTTACACAATCACACACCTCACACACCTGTACACATTTGTACACAATCACACACACACCTGTACACAATCACACACCTCACACACCCCTTTACACAATCACACACCTCACACACCCCTTTACACAATCACACTCCTCACACACACCTTTACACAATCACACACTTCACACACCCCTTTACACAATCACACACCTCACACACCCCTTTACACAATCACACACCTCACATACACTTTTACACAATCACACACCTCACACACACCTTTACACAATCACACACCTCACACACCTGTACACATTTGTACACAATCACACACACACCTGTACACAATCACACACCTCACACACACAAGTCAAGTCAAGCTTTTATTGTCATTTCAACCATATATACTGTATCTGACTCAGTACACAGATATTACATATAAATGAAACAACTTTCTCCAGGACCTCGGGGCTACATAAAACTACATAACATGACACAGAGCTGAGGATTTAAGTATTAAAGTGCATCGTGTGCAACAGTGCAAGACAAAATCACACACACCTTATACAGTATAAAGGCCTCACACACAATTACTCACTGTGAAGTACTGCTCCGTGTGTCTGATCTCACCGAGCCGTACTATCTCATGTAGTAATATTCTTGTTTACGTCTTGTTTGTGATTGTGTTGTTGTTGTTGTTGTTCCATGATCGGTTTCACCTGCACACATCACATCACATTTCTGTACAGTTTTAAATTTCTCTTCCACTTTCTTCAACAAAACATCAACACACTGCTCCTGCTCTCTTTACCTGACAGGGTGGAAAATCTGACCTTTCCTTCAACACCATAACGGCACGCTATGGACTGTTTAATTCCTTATTTTTAAAAAGGTTTAAAATTTACAAAGAATTTTGGGGTTGATATTCTGTCGCTGGTTGGTTCGGGTCACTTTTTCATGTTGCGTCACTGCTGAGTGTGTCGACCGTCTCAGCTTTGCTTCAGCCAACCACAAACCACCACATGTTTCTAAAACACACACACAGACACATACACATACACAGACACACACACACACACACACACACACACACACACACACACACACACACACACACAGACTGTACATACCTATTTGGATGCAGTCCAATCACATGGCTGCTATTTGGACTCGATTCGTTTCTTTTTTCCTTTTATTAAAAAAAATCAAAACCGATAATTGAATTCAGTAGATTTCAGATTATGTCCAAGATTAAATGACAGCAAACTTTCATCGAGTCTCTTCTTCTCTCTTTTTTTTTAATTAATTGATTTTTATTTATTGTATGATTTAAACCGGAGACTTTCATGTTTCTACTACAGAACACACCAGATGGTCCATCTCATCTACAGACCCCTTTTTTTCTCCTCTCGTTTTAGTCGTTTATCTAGATATTGTAAATACAACACAGAAGACAAGCTGAAGGGTTATATAATTCATTTGGGGAAATGATTTTTCCAGGATATTTAATAATGAACATGTCTTAGATATCCTGCAAGTTTTGGCTTGTGGAGAAATGTGGAAATAATCAGTTGGAGCAGAGAAAAAAAAAATCAGAAGAAGGGGGAAAAAATAAAAAAACATGAATTTTCCACTCAGTCTGTCGGTGAGGACACGAGGACACACGTCTTTAAGACAGATGTATAGAATAATAAACAACAAAACGTGAATTCCCGGCATTTTGTTTGCAGCGTGTAACGCTCACTTGACCACAGATTGTGTATTCAATATGAAGATCAGTATCACAAAGCTACAGAAAAACAGGAAGTGCATGACAGTGCAACATTATCAAGCACAGAAAGTGTATTGTGTATCTGTTCACACTCTGTTCACGCAGGATGATGATGCAACAGCTCATGTAAATGTCTGTGGACGTGTCTGAGGTGGGGTTTTTTTTTTTGGGGTGTGAGTAACAACAACGACGCATCAAGAGACCTAGATAATCTGTGACTCCGTGTATGAGGAAGAGGGCAGATTGCACTTTAACTGTTAGTGTGTTAACCTGTAAAATATATAAATAAATAAACATTAAAGATTAAAACTTAATGCTAAGATGATTCACAGTATGTAAAAGTGAGCATATATGATCAAGGATATACTTTTTTAAAAAGATACATAATTCATTACAAGGTTCATAAATAAGAAGCAATTAACACATGAATAAAATAAATGCTAAGCATCTGATTATTACATTTAAATGCGGGAGCAGAAAAACAGACAGCAATTTTATCTTGAAGAGACAAAAAAAAAAAAAAAAACATGCACAAAGAAGTCAAATCGTTGATTCATATACTGTATAAAGATGAATATACATCGAATGTGGATATAAAAAGTTTACACAACCAGTAAAAATAGCAGGTTTTTGTGAATTATTTTTGTACATTTATTTATTTATTTATTTATTTAAAAAAAGTCAAATTAAAAAATCTTAAAATGAACTAGTTGCATAAATGTAAATGTAAATAAATTTTATAACATTTTAGATTTCAAGATTGTGAACGTTAGTAATTTATTAATGGTGCTTGCAAAGCAACATGATTACTATTGTGCCGGATAAAACTTCGGCGCGTAACTTTTCCCGCAGCTTTTGTCCTAGACCCATGAATCACGTGTCAAATCGACCGGCTCATTGAGGAGAGGTGTGCTATGACTTTTATAAGCGATCCGAGTACCGGTACTTCCAGTACCGGGTCTCAAATTGGCCTTTTTTCCCATAGACTCCCATTATAAACTTTGGAGGTTTATAACTCGGCAAGCTTTCGAACTATCTACACCAAACTCGACCAGCTCCTTTAGGGTGAGACTCTGAACAAACTTTTAAATTGGTGTACTGACTGGCCTTCCGGTTGTGCCCCGCCCCCAAAATATGCAAAATCAAAAAACTTTTTACAACATGGACATGTGACATATCAAAACACTCACAACAATTCCTCACGTGTAATTTGATGACGTCACGTGATGTCACATGTAGCCCCACCCCAAAATAAGCGAAATCAAAAAGTTAGCACAACATGGACATGTCATATCAAAACACTCAGCACGATGAGGGGAATTTGCCATGTGCAAGCACCATTCACATTTTCTTCAGGAAATGTACCGTTATTATTATTATTATTATTATTATTATTATTATTATTATTATTATTATCAATAACCTATTAAGATTGAAATGCATGATGTCTATGCATGTTGTACCATTAAATATCTTATAAATTAATTTCTTTTTCTTTTCATTTTTATTGTCATCTCGCATCGAGGAATCTTAAAAAAAAAAAAAAAATTACTATATATTTGCACAAAACATTGTAGAAAAAAAACATTCATTAAATAACAGACCAAAGAGAAACACCCCACAGTGTAATCTAAGGATAACTGTTTTCTCATCATGCGGCCAAAAAAAAAAAAAAGGCTTCTGGCTTCTTCACTTACTACAAGAGGGCTCTTTTCAGTAAAAGGCACAAGGCTCATATTATTTGCACATCATATTTGTGTAAGGAGCAGATGATAGTCAGTGACAGCATGCCACCATGTCATTAAATGGAAACAAATACACTTTACTGATGGCCGTGGTCATAAACCACAGAGGTGACTTTGTCTCTGTGTAAACCGGCTCCATGACTACAAGAGCAGAGCAATGCAATTCCAGCGAGTGAGCTTTTCTTTTAAAAGACGACCAATTTCAAGATTTCTTCTTTAATTCAATTCAATTTTATATTTATAGCACTTTTAACAATGGACATAGTCTCAAAGCAGCTTTACAGAACATAAGAGACATAGGAAGAACTCTTGAGAGGAACCAGAATCTAAAGGGAACCTCATCTTTATTTGGTCAACACTGGTGGATGTGAGCCCTGCGATGGGTTGGCACCCAGGATCCAGGGTGTATCCTGCCTTGATGCCCGATGACGCCTGAGATAGGCACAGGCTCCCCGTGACCCGAGGTAGTTCGGATAAGCGGTAGAAGATGAATGAATGAATGAATGAATGAATTAATGGTGGATGTGATAGGGGGCACGGTGGCTTAGTGGTTAGCACGTTTGCCTCACACCTCCAGGGTTGGGGGTTCGATTCCCACCTCCGCCTTTTGTGTGTGGAGTTTGCATGTTCTCCCCGTGTCTCGGGGGTTTCCTCCGGGTACTCCGGTTTCCTCCCCTGGTCCAAAGACATGCATGGTAGGTTGATTGGCATCTCTGGAAAATTGTCCCTAGTGTGTGACTGTGTGAGTGAATGAGTGTGTGTGTGCCCTGTGATGGGTTGGCACTCCGTCCAGGGTGTATCCTGCCTTGATGCCCGATGACGCCTGTGTCACAGGTAGTTCGGATAAGCGGTAGAAGATGAATGAATGAATGGTGGATGTGATTATAAACTGTTATAAACATCGAAGAGTGTTATTATGAATAATGTCCTTTCTACAGTCAGATACAATCTGATAACTGTTTGTCTGATTAGGTAGTTGTTGTCCTCAAAAAACACATGGAGTTGCATTTTCTCACCGAACGTCCGAAATGTTCATGAAGTAGAATCCACCTGGAGCTGGTACAATATATGGATGCCTCGGGATGGGTAGAAAAAGAGAAGGAACCGGAGAGTAATAAGCGTAGCTGCTGCTCATAATATTAGCAAGCACTAAATGATAATGTGCTTTTGATTAGATCTACTGGGGCACAAGGTTATAGGATTTAAAAAAATACATTCAGCAGTTATTAGTTTGGTCACTGCTGAAAGGATTTCACCTTGGATTCATGTCTACATAAAGAAACTATAGTCATTTAACCCATTCAGCTCTCTCACCTCCACATCTCTACACTCTGCTCGACCTCCAAAGCTTCACCTTCAGTTGAGCCTTTAGATGAGACTGCATTTAGTGTCTGTTTCCTGCATCTTATTTACTACTCCTACATGAAATTTCTCCCTGATATGACCAGCTGGAATATAGTGAGCGAGTACAGAAGCTCTTCTCTTATTTTTCCAGACTGTTATTCCTTCTTAAACGCCAAACAAATCTGTGCTAACGATAACAACGTTACCAGGTGATATCTGTGCGGCAAAGAGCTGTTAACTTCACATGGGAATTACGAACATACATCACCTGCTTAAAAATTAGCAACACATTCAAAAATACACATAATCATGTTTAACTCATTTTGTTTTTCAGAGGCCTTCAAATTTAGGAGTTCTGTTCTGACCTGACATCATCGCCATGACAACAAATAGGCTGCCTTTGTAGACCTTTTTGTGTTTGCACTCTACTTCACAATTATCGACACCTCTTAAGACTCTTAAGACTATATATATATATATATTTATATAATAAACATCTGCTCACAGAATTGGATAAATTGGATTAGGACAAAAATCAATTCCTATAACGGATGTGCAACAGAGTGAAGAAACAGGTGTCAGGAGGATTAACCACATTAGCCAGCCTACCAACAAGACTAGCTCACATCCCCTAAAGGATGTCACAGTTAGACCACTTTCGGTGTAAAATATAAACCTTGACCCATATGTGCAAACCCCAAACAGATTTGGTAACTGAAGAATACCACATTTTTACAGAAGTGAAAAAAAAAAATGTGGTGAAACCTAACAGGGTGGCCACAGCATGACAACATCGCCATGACAACACAAAGTCCAGGTATTACAGCGAACGCTGTGAGGCGCATAGGAAGCCGTGCAAAGCCCCTGAAATCTCTACTGGCTGTAATATTCACATCAATCTGATCTAATAACAAATATGTAAGGTTGTGCATAAATATCGTCACCCTTCAAAAAAACAAGGCCCGTATTCATAAAGATATCTAACTAGCTTAAAACTTAGATTCCCAACTAGGGCTCTTATCTTTAGAGTGATTCAGGACTAATCTCAGAGCAACTCTGAGCAAGGAAAATACAACAAATTTTATCTTAGAGAGAAGGCGGGGCTTAACCCTGTTACTAAGTGTAACACATTCTTATGAAGACTGTGATTGGTTGTCCAAAAAAAATAAATCTGCTCTATTATAAGCCTTCTCTTTGTCTCTATATTAAGATATTTGAGACTATATGGTGTAGGGATTACGTGATCGATCATATTAGAGATGTTCTAACATCTGTATGTTATAAATGTAATAAATATAATATAAATGTAAACATCTCACAGTGCAGAAACGTCATTGAGACAAATTATATAATTTCTGCTGCTATGGCTTTTCAGCTCTCTAATCTCTTTGGTCACAAAAATAATCCTGAAATAAACATCTGTATCATCTTATTAACTCACTATCATTATTAAATTCTTATTAAATATTGTATACAATACATTTCTTCTCCCTCTTCACCTTTCAGTCATTTTCTCCTCTTATAAAGAAACTCTTAAAGCTCTTAAATGTCCTCCTCACTACTCCTAACACCTTTTGAACTTATGAGCTCTTTAAAGGGTTAAGATGCTTTAAGAATAACTTTTATCATTACTAGATATCTTTAACATGTTGATATAGTTGTGGGAACACTATCATTAGGCAACTGGGAAATAACAATTCTTAGCATAAACTAGCTTATTATTGAGGCTAATGATGAATATCTATGAATATCTAATATGTACGAAAATAATTCACAAAAACCTGCTATTTTTACTGGTTGTGTAAACTTTTTATATCCACATTCGATGTATATTCATCTTTATACAGTATATGAATCAACGATTTGACTTTTTTGTGCATGTTTTTTTTTTTGTCTCTTCAAGATAAAATTGCTGTCTGTTTTTCTGCTCCCGCATTTAAATGTAATAATCAGATGCTTAGTATTTATTTTATTCATGTGTTAATTGCTTCTTATTTATGAACCTTGTAATTAATTATGGACCTTTTTAAAAAAGTATATCCTTGATCATATATGCTCACTTTTACATACTGTGAATCATCTTAGCATTAAGTTTTAGGCTTTAATGTTTATTTATTTATATATTTTACAGGTTAACACACTAACAGTTAAAGTGCAATCTGCCCTCTTCCTCATACATGGAGTCACAGATTATCTAGGTCTCTTGATGCGTCGTTGTTGTTACTCACACTCCAAAAAAATTTTTATTTAGAACTTTGTCACTCTTAGAATTTTCATGAAAACGGCCCTGGATTCAAACTGTTCATAGAAAAAAAATGACAAAAGCTTCATCTTATAAAAGTAAAAAAAAAATTAAAAAACAAATATGATGCATAATTAATGTGGTTAAAAAGATGCACTCCTATTGATCTGTTATAAATTCTGTAGCAGGATATTTTACCTCTGCCAATAGGTTACAACTCGAGCTGTTAAAAATCTTCCACAAACATAATGTATAAATCCAAGAAAGTGGCACAAAAGCAATCTCTGTTTTCTTTTACATAACACAAACCGAACAATGTGAAGGAGTGGAATAGACCCAGGCCCAGATCCTGGACCTTCAAATTGTGCCAATAATTACAAAGCTAATAAAATAAATTGTAGTAGAATCATGTTTAATCATCTTTCGGTAGAAAAATATATTATAATAATTCTTGTTATTGTCTGACTTCATTATCAGTCACATGCTTCAGATCTGAGTCAACAAGAACCATCATTTATATTTACATTTACATTTGCAGCATTTGGCAGATGCCCTTATCCAGAACGATGTACATAAGTGCTTCCTTTCAGATTCTTCCTGTCTCTCTTGTACACTACACACACATAAACATGCAAACATGAAGCATGCAAATAGAAGCACGTCAGAAACACACAGTGAGATAAATACGTAAATACACTTGTGTGGGTGTACAAACAATACTCTGTATTTAGCGGTCAGTCCAATCGGCAGGTTTTCTTTTTTTTCTTTCTAATTCCCTTTGCTGAGTGGAAAGAAAAATTCAATGTTCCACTGGCTAGAGGAACTTTATTACTGCTTGCAAGCAGCCCCATAATGAAATCAAGTCTAATTCAGGAGCTGCTGCTGCAAATAGTGTTTTTTTTTAACTACCACGGCAACAGAGACATTCAAAGGGCCAAAGTAGTAAAGCTAAATCATCTACGAGTGGAAAAAACATGGAGGTTGCTGAAGCCTAACGAATGTGGTTAAATATTTTTATCAATTTGAAGAAAATCCAAACATGTTTTTGTGACAATCAATACAAGTATCTCAATTATCTTCAAATACAAATTCAGAATCCGCATATGTATTGGTTTCTAATCGTTTATTTATCTCTACATGAATCAGTAAATAGAATTAGGGCTGTGAATTTTAAAGAAATCATTAATTGTGTAAGAGTACTAAAGTATTAAAAGTGTTCATATTCAATGATACTTGAAGTACAAATCCTCTAAAACAATGCACAAGGGCAAGTGTTTTCCTTCTGTGGTAACCATATAGCTAACTATGGCTAGCATGAATCGGTTAGCATGAACTCACGGTAGGTTCTGAGGTGTGTTTTTGTCATGTGAGTGTGAATTTATCAATCATGTTGATATAGTTGTGGGAACACTATCGTTAGGCAACTGGGAAATAACAATTCTTAGCATAAACTAGCTTATGATTGAGGCTAATGATGAATATCTAGCTAGTAGATAGCAGGATATTTTTATGTTAACTAGAAATGAGGCAAGGTCAACATTTACCTCAGACATGTTGGGGAAAAGACTCTGTATGATTAAAATGAAACTTTAAGCTGATTTTACAACACACACACACACACACACACACACACACACACACACACACACACACACACACACACAACTCCCTGGTAATAAACTGGAACTACTTGTCTTTTATTATTAACCTAGCATTTTTGGCTATTTGTTGAATGAACAAACCCTCACAGGGGAAACCTTCTTCCTATCAGTCGTTTTAGTCTGAGTCTAGATGACACCCTCAGCAAAAACACAGCAAAATGAGTTTTTTAATATAACACAGTTCTACTGAGCCTGAAAGGGCTTATGTCAAATAAAGCTACAGTTATTATCCTTGAGCCCCAGGAGTTTAGAAACAGAACAGATTCTATCTCTCCTTGTGCATACTCCCCTCCCGGTGAGGTCGAAAGTGCTGCGATGGCTGATCTCAGATCAGTTTATGTGGTTCGCCTCTAGCATTAAACGCTAGGTCAAAACTGGTCCGAGATCAGTCGGTTTTTTTCTCCGGTTCTCCCAGTTCTCTGATGATCTGACCAGCTACACTGATTCGAGGCATCTTTACTCTAGCACAGACAGAGTTAATTGAAGTGACAGGCGTAAAAAAGCTGATTCTGGATCAGCTTTCAAAGGGCAGCCTGTCACCTGCTGCAAGCCGTTGTTCTCTGTAAATGTCGTGGAGGTTCTCCTTCACACTGTTCTCTTTGCCAAGTCGAGCTTCCGCACCACGGCAGTCCGGTACGTCTCACGCTGAGCTCTCCGAGTGCGCTAAAGGCCGCCAGCATCAGTCAGCGGCGGGGAACAAAAGCAAGGGCGCAGGCCTGTGATTTTCAGCATCCTGGCCCCCTGCCAGCCCTAACACTGGGCCCTTTTAGAGTAAAAAAGGCTCCAACTGGGTGCAGAAAAGGCCAGGAAAGAACTAAGGAGCGAAAAAGCATGGGGAAGCCATCGTCTCAGAGGTAAGGATATTGTGCACACAAAGATGGTTTTATTAATAGCACATGCACAGCATACACTTTCACACACTGTACAAGCACACACACACACACAACAACGACGGCACAGGAAGGTCCTTGAGCAATCGACTGCCTCAGTATGTTTCACATATCATCAGGAAATGCAGACTGACAAGCAGGAAATGTGCCGAGAGCACACGTGCCCTGTGAGCTTTGGCTCTCGGCTTTCGAAAAGAGCTTTTATGCGTGGCTCACAAGCAGATTACTGGGATGAAAATAAAAATTAAATAAAAATTAAAGGACTGGAAAGAGCCAAAAGAGGATTAGTGTCTCATGAGCCTGATAAAATGACCTGTGGGTGAAAATATTACTTCAGGGATCTCAAAGAGTATTGTGAAGCATATCGTTTTCCTCTTTTCTTCAATATTTTTGCATGATTAGGATTCACATTATTTATTCACTTCTAGATAAACATTATCTAGGGTGAGATCGTTTTCCCTGAGAAAGTAGTCCAAATAATTGAATTTATTGTTTTTAATGAGCCATTAACTCATATATAGTCCAGGGAGCCACAGCTCCCCTAGTGTCCATCCGGTGTCAGCGCATGGGTGTGCCCTGAGTTGTTTTTCCACAATAACATACAGTACATCTGGTGCTGAATCTGATACAGCTAAGTGTTTTAAAGTGTACTGTACTGCATAAGGAATAAAAAGCCATTAGTCAGTGCCCTACCTAGTCAGCTTTAGGAGTCATTTGTGATCCAGGCCATGCATCTTTCCTGTCTCCTGTGTCTGGACAGTGTTCTCCAGCCTTGAGCTCTGGACTCTGCCTGACACTCTGCAGACACTCTTCAGCTAGAGACGGATCCTCTAACAGGAAACCCAGGAGCGTTTCCAATCATTTTTGTTCCTCTGAAGTGGATGATGCACATGTCGTATGTCAACCTTGGGTTTGATGAGCATTGTCACAGAGATCGATCGATATCGATGTTAATTAGCTTCTGCCTTTGTTTGCTCTCCTCACGCCGGCGCTCATCCAAATGAACGGCCGTTTGTTTGCGGCCTGAAATCCAATTTAGTGCAAGATGACAAGCAGCAGCCTCTCCTTCTGCTCCTAAGACCTTGATCATATCGCTGCCTGTCAACAAAAGCCAGTCTCGGTTATTCCTGGAGCACTCTGTAAGCTAACATTTGCTCTGTCAAACCTCCTCTACCTTAGCATTTATATTCCTTTGACCTGTTTCTCATAACTTCATTCTTTATTACATAAAGAATAAAACATTTCAGGTGTGTTACTGATTATTTTCCTACAACAGCACACCCTCAAGTTGTTCATTCCTTGTATATTAATTAAAAATGTCATACCTTTTATCCGTTTTTAGCTCATATAGTTCTTCTTACGGATTATGTTAAACAAAGCTTCGCTTACAAGCTTTTTATTTTTTTTCTTGACGTTAACACAGAAACAAAAACATGCCTACAGCTGAGATTCCTTCCAAAAAAATGACCAATAAATAAATACTACTGTGTGAGTCAGACTGTTACAGAAAAATGACTCAACACCAAAATTAATTAAATAAATAAACCAGCTACAGAAGAGTCTTGATGCAGGTCTTCCTCGAAGGCTGAGTGACGGAGGGAGCAGTCGATCATGGAAACTAAAACAAACGCAAAAAACTTAAAGAAAAAATACAAAAATCTTAAAGAAAAACAATGAAGCATAGAATAAAAAGTGCAGAGGTGAAGTACGAAAATTAATATAATGAGTCATGACTGTATAATTAAATTTATGCTCAATGAGAATGTTATAGAATTTAACCAGTGGTTATTGTCATTATTTTACCTCCACAATGCTGAAACTCTCTCTCTCTCTCTCTCTCTCTCTCTCTCTCTCTCTCTCTCTCTCTCTCTCTCTCTCTCTTTCTCTCTCTCTATCTTTCTCTTGTTCTCTCTCTCTCTCTCTCCCTCTCTTTCTCTCTCTCTCTCTCTCTCTCTCTCTCTCTCTCTCTCTCTCTCTTTCTCTCTCTCTCCCTCTCTCTCTCTCTCTCTCTCTCTCCCTCTCTTTCTCTCCCTCTCCCTCTCTCTCTCTCTTTCTCTTGTTCTCTCTCTCTCTCTCTCTCTCTCTCTCTCTCTCTTTCTCTCTCTCTCTCTCTCTCTCTCTCTCTCTCTCTCTCTCTCTCTCTCTCTCTCTCTCTCTCTCTCTCTCTCTCTCTTTCTCTCTCTCTCTCTCTCTCTCTCTCTCTCTCTCTCTCTCTCTCTCTCTCTCTCTCTCTCTCAGGTTACAGTAAGATATCTTTAGGTCCCAGACATATGGCCTCAGAATTTTGCCCTTTTGGCCATTAAATGAATGTTTGCATCAGGATAGGCGAGCGTGTGTGTGTGTGTGTGTGTGTGTGTGTGTGTGTGTGTCTGAAGGCAAGAGAGAAAAACAGCTGTGGCCCTCCATCTGTCATCAGCATCAGTTCCCAAACACTGAAGCATTACAGGAACATCAGTTTAGTCACACTGCAAGGGTGAAACTAGAAATATTGAGGATGATTATTGAATATTTATGTTTAAATAACATGACTTGGAAATTCTAAAAAGTAGCACCTCTATATTTACATTACATTTATACTCATATAAATGTATATTTATACTTTATAATCTTTAAGCACATCCTTTTATCCAAAGTGACTTTTAAATGCTGAAATTCAAGCAAAGCGTTACATAAATCTAGCAGCGGATGATAAGCTTTTGGGTCTGAAGAAGTTTAAGATTCATCCCAATACTACAAAATTCTAGAGACTAGAGATGATATATTCATAGAAAAGTTCCAAGTAAACAAAAAAATGGTCTTTTTTTCCCACACAGATGTTTGTATCTTCAAAGTAAATGTTGATGTTGATATCAAACCCATTTCTGTTCTCTGAGACGCTCCAAGTTCTTGTTCATAAACATCTCAAATTTGAAGGTGTTTATCTTAAGCCACTAAAATCAGTGTAAGATTATCAACAGAGGGAAAAACAGAGTCCTGACTCATTATAGATCAGACCTGTGGAGATAAAATCATTCGTTTGTTTACACTGAATTAAAATAAATATAAATCCCGTTCCAGAACAACAGTGTTGTGATAAAATGAGTCAACAAAATGTCCTAAAGTGTTTTATTCTGCTTATAGAGTTTCACGGCAGTTTTTAATTCATTAATTAAAGTCATAATTTTGATTCATTTGTAGTCGTTGTGAAGCAGCAGATTTGACAGTAGCTCTGAGTGTTAAAGGTTTAATGTCTGTATACGTCGTTTTATAGCAACGTAATACATATAAGTTGGCGTTTTCTTGACGAGTCTTCAGTATCAGGATTTCGTAAGAGCCAGCGATTTTCTATTATCAAGAAACAGGAGGAAAGCAAAAAAAACATTTATTATTATTTTGTCCTTTCATGTTAAACAGAGTTCATTATAAAGGAAGTGTGTGAGAGGCTTGGATGTTATTTTGCCTCATTATTATTTTGGTAGCCTTTTAGACTTATCTGCAAATAATACATTATTATAGAAATTGCAGGAAAAAATATTCATCACGCTTTCATTTGATGTCTCTGCTCCAATTTATTCTTCGAGTCCTCGAGTTTCCGTCTGCAGGTAAGCAGCTTGTTGGCCGGCTCTGGTTCTGTGTGTTTGCATACGACGGTCTAATCTAGAGCTCGGAGTGCCATGCAGGAACGAGCGCTTTATAAATATTCATCAAATTTAGACAGCATCTGTAAATATTCATCATCGGTTACTGCATGGCTTGGGAGAGAGCTAAAAGAGTAACATGAGTCTGGGTTCCAGTCATATATATATATATATATATATATATATATATATATATATATATATATATATATATATATATATATATATATATATAGATAGATAGATAGATAGATAGATAGATATCTTTTGTGTTCATCTTTGATTCAAACAAATAAAACGTACTTGTCATATTTCTCCGGAAAACACAATTACAAAGCAATAAGTGAAAACTGATATAAAAGCATATTACACTTAACTATATAAAAACAGGGGGACACGGTGGCTTATTGGTTAGCACGTTCGCCTCACACCTCCAGGGTTGGGGGTTCGATTCCCGCCTCCTCCTTGTGTGTGTGGAGTTTGCATGTTCTCCCCGTGCCTTGGGGGTTTCCTCCGGGTACTCCGGTTTCCTCACCCGGTCCAAAGACATGCATGGTAGGTTGATTGGCATCTCTGGAAAATTGTCTGTAGTGTGTGATTGCGTGAGTGAATAAGAGTGTGTGTGTGTGCCCTGCGATGGGTTGGCACTCCGTCCAGGGTGTATCCTGCCTTGATGCCCGATGACGCCTGAGATAGGCACAGGCTCCCCGTGACCTGAGGTAGTTCGGATAAGTGCTAGAAGATGAATGAATGAATGAATAAAAACAAAGATACAATGATAGATTGCCTCTATATATGGACCACAAGATGACAGATAGCCTTCATGGACCAAATTGAATGCAGAAAAATCAACCTTTCACACGTTGATTCAGTTTTCTTAAGAGCTTCAAAAAGGAAATAAAAACCAACAAGGGTCACCTTTAAAATGAAAATTCATTTCCTTCAGCCTCCAGTTGTTGCGTTTGACTAAATATATGACGTTTGGTGAAACCGTTTACTGTCCGATATTGTGGTGGATTGTCGACGTGTGCGGCTGTTTTGCAGATGGCTGTCCAGAGACACGTGCGGAGATCGATGGCGTCACCTGACTGCTTCATCCATGAGGTGCAATTAGAGGTGGATGTGGATAATTTGATGTGGACCAAAATATTTATCCAAATGTAGGGACATAAAATAAAAGATTTGCGCCGCCTTTACAAAACCTTCTTATATGTGTTAAAGAGAAAAATCCACATGCACAAAGCAAAGACTTCAAGATGTACGTAAAGATATTTTACTCCTGTCTCCAACCTTATACATTACACAAAGAGCCTCAGGTCTGTTATTCTCTATAGGAGATATAGGAAGCTTTAAAACCAAATATTAATCCTACAGTCTCAAAAAAATCAATCTATTAATCTGTACAGTTCCTTTCCTTGTAGCTGGGATGGTTTCCTCAAGCAGATATTTCTCTGCCTTTAGCATGGGCCTGGTAAGGCATATAGTCTAGCTTTAAAGCACAAAAGTAAACTAGATTTGTAAAGTTTGTTGCAACAAACTTTGATGTTGGCTTTGACGAGGCAAGTATTCGCAAAGGCCAGTGCTTTTTGGAGGCGAGTGGACATAAGGGTCAGTGTTACTTTTGGAGGCAAGTGGACAGAAAGATAGGGTGCCAAAACATTTGGAGGCAAGTGGAGATGAACATGTGTTCTCATCCGAATACTCCTGAGGTAGTTCCCCTCATTGTTCTGAGTGTTTTGATATGTCACATGTCCATGTTGTAAAAAGTTTTTTGATTTTGCATATATTAGGGGCGGGGCTGCGGCACAACCGGAAGGCCAGTCGGTACACCAATTTAAAAGTTTGTTCAGAGTGTCACCCTAAAGGAGCTGGCCGAGTTTGGTGTAGATAGTTCGAAAGCTTGCTGAGTTATAAACCTCCAAAGTTTATAATGGGAGTCTATGGGAAAAAAGGCCAATTTGAGACCCGGTACCGGAAGTACCGGTACTCGGATCGCTTAGAAAAGTAAATAGCAACAAACTTCAGACCAGGGACTACGACATATACGAATTTGGTGCATGTGTCTCGAAAGATCCAGGCCGCATCATAATAATGATAATAAATAGTTTAAATATTTAACATAATAATACATAATAATAACATAATAATAGTTTAAATATTTAAATCTTTTTAATCATTTACATTTACAACATTTGGCAGACGCCCTTATCCAGAGCGACGTACAAAAGTGCTTAAATCTATATCATTTTATACATTAACTCTGGTTCACTGGGTTACATACTTAAAGATAAAGATACACTAGATTATATTTACATTACATTACATTACATTACATTACAAGTGATATGATGACGACGTGTTCATGAAAAAGTGAAAAGCTCCAGAGAGACAATAAAAGTACGAAAGACAAAAAAAAAAAAAATATTTGCTAATATTTTAAGGTGCCAATACTTTTGATACACCGGTGTTCAAGAAGGGTGCCAATAATTTCGGAGTACAAAAGGTGCAAAACTTTTTTTTCCCTTCCACAGTTTGGTCATACATCAATTCCCACCCACCAGATAGCTCTTCCAATAAGATGGCAGCTATGAACTGCCTGATTGGCTAGTGTGACTGTGATTGAGAGGAGATAGCGTGTAGGCTCCTCCCTCTTTTACTATTTTGATCCTTGACGCTTGTGGCATCATTAGGATTCAAACCCACACTCTCTAGAAGATAAAGCAAACCCTTTTTCCACTGAGTTAGACGCAGACACGGACCTTCTCAGACATTTCGTTTGTGCTGAACGTCGCGTGTACGCTCGCAGCGAATCCGAGTCAACCCCTAAGGGTTCACAGCGTAAACCTTCTGGGAAGAGGATTACAAAGTCCATGTGATGTACTGAATGCTCTTTCATGGTTAGAAAATACCCCAAACATGCCGGGACTTTCCCCCTACACACACCACCTTAAGCTCCACAGCTTCTTCTGCACGAGGTCAGAACAGACGACGCTCTGTGTTCCTCAGTCAGATGTTTCAGAGTCTAACAAAGGCAATTTAGCACCGACATTAGAGATGACGAAGCCAAATCGTGTCAAAAGCTCGTCCGGGGATATAATACATGTATTACAGGAACGGATCATCTTATAAAGGAGGGTTTTTCAGACAAATCTTTATCCACTTCTCATTGCTGAACGTATGATTACAACTTTTTTTAGGAATATAATGCCCCTAGTAGATAAGATAAAAACAGACATAATTACAAAAAAAAAAATTATTCCTAAATTACACAGTAGTACGTTAATAAGAGAAGTAACATCAAAGAAAAACATTTTACACACACACACACACACACACACGGTATCCTTGGTAATTTATATGTATTTATATATGTGTTTGCTGTTTGTATTAGCTATATATTAGTTATATATTAGCTGTTTGTACGTATTTGTATTCATTCATTCATTCATTTTCTACCGCTTATCCGAACTACCTCGGGTCACGGGGAGCCTGTGCCTATCTCAGGCGTCATCGGGCATCAAGGCAGGATACACCCTGGACGGAGTGCCAACCCATCACAGGGCACACACACACACTCTCATTCACTCACGTAATCACACTCTACGGACAATTTTCCAGAGATGCCAATCAACCTACCATGCATGTCTTTGGACCGGGGGAGGAAACCGGAGTACCCGGAGGAAACCCCCGAGGCACGGGGAGAACATGCAAACTCCACACACACAAGAACCCCCGACCCTGGAGGTGTGAGGCGAACGTCCTAACCACTAAGCCACCGTGCCCCTCTGTGTATTTGCAGAATTCAGTTAATAAAAAAAACAACAACTAGCAACAATTTGTCATTTTAAACCTGAGGTTCAAACCAAATTAAAAGTTTGATGTCATAATATTAGTTTTCTGTGGCAACAACAAACTGGGTAACGATCCGTAACTCAAAACTTACGGCACCTTTTTACACACCGGTTTTGACGCCTTGATTTTGATGTCCCTTAATACAAAATTTATCTCTAAACTTCTTCACTTCTGAGTCAATTATTTAAGCCACGATTCAGTGCATAAAGTATAAAGCAGTGATGAAGGGAACGGAGGCTGTGTCGAGGGACGACGTACTTTAGAGTTGGATCTCGTTTTCAAATCTCTGCTAATTAGTAAATCCTCCATGGATTGAACACAGATTGCTTAAAAGATTCTGACTCTGTGGGACTGTGGAGTGATACAACAATTAACTTGTGACGCTTATTCATTAAATAGTAGTAGTTAGTTGTTTATCACGATAAATAATATTGAAACGATTGCTTTTTTTTGGTATAACTTTTTGATTAAAGCTATGGTAATTTTATTCTTTTAAGTAGCTCAGAACTTCCCCGAATCCTCGAGTGATGCTCGGGTTGTCTGTTTGACGAACATCAAAGCGATCTGGCTTTGTTTCTCCAACCGGAAATTACCGGTTAAAGATCAAAACCAGGTCAGGACGATTCAGCAGACGCTACAACTACAGATCAGACGGAAGGTGGAGAATTTTATTACATTTTATTACATCAGCATTTGAAACAGACATGCTAATGAAATAGAAACCCATCTGTTTCCTGCATGCTGTGTATTATACTGAACTACAATATTCGCTGGAAACAAGAGTTTTGTGCGTTTTGTCAGTGCACGAAAAAGGAAAAACAGGACATTCAACCTGTTGAAGAAAAGCAAGCCAGAGGAGGAGGAAGAGGAGGAGGAGCAGGGTGAGTATAGTGACGAGAGCGCAGGCTTGATATGGGAAAATGACTTTTCCTTGCTCTTCAGTCATATCTCAGTGGATGGAAAGAGCTAAATTTGCTCCAGTCTCTCCGCTTCATCATGACAGCCCTTTAAACAAAGACTCCTCCTTTTTTAATCAACCAAGAGGAAACTTGGCTTAATCCTTCATGGAACAGTCAATAAGAAAGGTCTCAAAGGAATACTTGCAAACACACACACACACACACACACACACACACACACACATTACAATGAGTCATCAACATACCTTTTTTGTACTCCCCTCTGTTGACTGCCTCCTTCGTGCTGTTGTTTCTATGACGACCACCCAGGAGGCTGCCGTTGGTTGGTGGTCCATTGACCATGAAGCAACTCAAAGCCTGTCCAGATTTTACACACACACACACACACACACACACACAGCCAGGTGAAACACTAAGCTAGGAAAAGAATCTTAGCCCTTTTTTATTTTATTCTCACACCAAGCCTGATGCAGAAACTACAAAAGTTTGAACTTACAAACTAAACAGTCCCAGTGGCTTGAAGGATCACAATTAAGTGGCTTGGATGCATGTAAATAACTTCTGCAATTATAACCAAAAAGCATCATAATTTATAGTTACGCTGTTGGCCAGACCTCAGAGGCCGATATAATTATATGTACTGAAAACAGTCGGTTTTTCGATGTCGTGCAGAAGCCACCGCAATTTTTGCAGCACATATTTTGCAGCTCATTTGAGAGAACGATACATTCATGTCTGTCCAAGGATAAGAAAGGAAAGTCATGCCCAAAACAGCAGGGTCTCATACCATAACTATTTGTGTTTATTTCAGTTAAAAACAGAGAGTGAGAGTGAGAGAGAGAGAGAGAGAGAGATATGCTATAGCTTCCCATGTAATCAGAAATCACCTTATGACTGACTAAAATTGAATTCTCTCAGGTTTGCTAAGGCATTTTCCAGGCTGCTAACCAGTGAGAACGGGGAGCAAAAGATTTTTGGAGTATCTGTTGTTTACACTCACTCTCTCATTTTCTACCGCTTATCCGAACTACCTCGGGTCACGGGGAGCCTGTGCCTATCTCAGGCGTCATTGGACATCAAGACAGGATACACCCTGGACGGAGTGCCAACCCATCGCAGGGCACACACACACTCTCATTCACTCACGCAATCACACACTACGGACAATTTTCCAGAGATGCCAATCAACCTACCATGCATGTCTTTGGACCGGGGGAGGAAACCAGAGTACCCGGAGGAAATCCCAGAGGAACGGGGAGAACATGCAAACTCCACACACACAAGGCAAAGGCGGGAATCGAACCCCGACCCTGGAGGTGTGAGGCGAACGTGCTAACCTCTAAGCCACCGTGCCCCCTTGTTGTTTACAGTAAATTCCAAAAACTTTCAAAACCATGATGGGAAAAAAACACCTCTTCTGCTTGTTGCTCCAACAGATGATCAGTCACTAAACCCATACGACAATAAACCGTTGGTTTTTGGTGAAGAAAAAACTAAAACACACTAAAAACCATGTAGATTATAATTATAATACAGCTCCTTTGGTATACGAGTCGTTTGTACTATTGCGTAACAGATAACATACGGTACAAACCACAGCAAAGCCACAGTGATGTCATTACTTATTTAAATCTTACTTCAAACATGAGGATAACGTAAAAATATTTATAATTATAATGGCTCATCCTGACCTGTTTTATTCCTGTTATACCAACAAAACTTTCTTATTTATTGAAAACTGTGACATTTTCCTTCTTATTCTTTGAACTTAGTTACGTGTAATGTTCAGTTCACATACACTCTAGAAGACTAGAAGATATAAACAGTTGTTTTCTTACCAGCCTGTTTTATTATTCCTTAAACCTTTTTATCAGTACACTAGTGGGAATGTATACTGATGACTCAGTGGTTAAGGTGTTAGACTACTGTGCCCCTTTTCCACCGAGGCAGTTTGAGTGCTGGTTCGGACTTAAGAACCGCTTGTGTCAGGGGCTGTGGGCGGGGCTACTGTTAGCGCATTTGATAATGTACCTTAAGTATAATAATGTTTAATACACTTTTACTTTACCGCAATATGATACATTATCAGCACACATGATAGTAGTTAGCTACATGCTAAGGCTAAATTTTTTCTGTGTTAATGATAAAATAACGTTATGTACTTTCTCGATTACAACCTCCGTTTATACAGATTACATGGAGCTGCACGTACACGTTGGATTCGCCTGCGTTTGGGTGTTAATGTAGGTTCACAAAGCCATGAGCATTAACAGTAAAGCAACATCCGCCGTTGTTGTGTTTGTGTTTGCCGCTACTGCGCTAAAGTTGCTGTGTAATGTGACACGTATACAGTGATGTCAGACTCGGCTCTGTGATGCTCTCTAGTCGGTGGAAAGGCAAACCGGTTCATAGAAGGTTCGCCAGTGGAACCAACTTTGAACCAGCTCCCAGTTCTTTTTGTTGGAAAAGGGGCAATAGTGAGTTCATATCCTAGGCCTAAAAAGTGGCCACTGCTGGACCCCCGAGCAAGGCCCTTAATCATTAATTTTATAAACGTACAAATGTAAGTCGCTCTGGATGAAGGTGTCTGCCAAATGCCGTAAATGTAATGTAATGGAAATCAACTTATTGGACATTTTCATTCAGTTTAAATAAACAAAGGATTTTATCTCCACAAGTCTAATCTATAATGAGTCAGGACTCTGTTGTCTTTCAGTGTGAGACGTGTGTTTTTCCCTCTGTTGATAATCTTACACTGAATTTTAGTGGTTGAAGATAAACACCTTCAAATTTGAGATGTTTATGAACAAGAACTTGGAGCATCTCAGAGAGCAGAAATGGGTTTGATATCAACATCAACATTTACTTTGAAGATTTGTGTGGAAAAAAAGAATTTGTCTTGTCTCTAGTAGTTCAGACTAATACAGAAATACTTATAAAAATATACAAATAACAATACAAACAAATTTTGTCCTAAGTGTTTATTTGCATATGAGCTTCACCACTGTTGAGTGAGACATGACAAAGGCGTTCAATACTGAACATGGACACAACCAAACAGGAACCAACCTTTTTTGGCCTGTGAAAAAAGCTTGCCAAAATAAATCCAAAATGAAGTGCAAGAACTACAGTAGATGAATTAGGACTAGTATTATAGAATTCAGCATTAGAAATAAGATGATATAGTTACTATTAAAGACCAAATACTGAAGAATACAGTAGAGGGCTTGCTTTCACACTTCCTTATTGTTCTTTCCACTTGGTCGTGCGAACTGAACAGCCTTTTGTGAAGCCAGACTCAAAAACAATTATAAAACAGTCATGTTTTTGGAAGTAGTAACTAAACTTTAACAAAAAAGAGGAAGCGAAAAGCTGAAGTTGACCAAAGAACCCAGGATGACTTAGACATTATGTTGTTCTCCTTTTGAAAGCAAATATAGCCTTAGCCATGATGAAAGCTGACACTACTTTACACAGTTACATTACCAGATTTAAGTGTAGCCCAAAATCTTGCAATGTGTTGTGAATATGTTGTGCTACTGTATATATCATGTAAATGCTGATCACTTGAAGAGGGACATGAAAAAAACAATGTTTCAGGCAGTGATTTCTTTTTATCTCAAAATTAATTAAAACAATTTGGTGAGATGATAAAAAAAAAAACAAACAGGACAGTAATATTCAGCTTTTGCTAGTTCACTGTCCCAGAAGATTACTTACCACTTGTATTGCCCCAAGTGACAAATAATGGTAGTAGGTAGGTTTAATTGCGTTACTAAAAACACAACTCAGTTTTATTGTAGTTTGGAATGTATGCACTTACAGTAGAAGACCATGCTGCAAAAAACAATATCTAGAAAACAACCTTGATGATCTGATCAGTCATACAGTCCATATGTGCTCATGCATGTTGGAAATTAATCCAAGTCCAGAGCTAATCTCTAGTCCTAATCTCTAGATCTCTAGACCACTAATCTCTAGTCCTAAATCTGAGGAGGAAAAAGACATTGTTCAATCCAAATCTACTTCCACCATCATCTAATACTAATTACTACATCTGCATTGTACAAAATAAAAGGGAGGAAGAATACACATAGGATGAAGTCACAAACTTTCCGTGGCATGCTTGAACATACCCATAACATACACCAAGGAATTCCAAAGGATTACATCGACCAACAAACCACAAACCCAGCTAAAAGAAAAAAGGCAGGCTCAGCTGCAAACACAAATGATTAATATTATGTGAGAGGACAACCCAGTATTACCAAAATCCATAATATCCAATTCACTTATTTTGGCTGCCAACTTTTGTCCACACACACAGCTTTTTATATGTCCATTCTATCATTTTTAGGAGTGCCGTATACCACTGCAGCTGACTAAACAGTAAGCACAGACCTAAGTCCTGAAGCTTTCTGCTGAAAATCTGTATAACATTGAGTCCTCTGTTGTCCCAGCATGAGACTATTACCTCAAACACAGCATACACCTAAACCCTTCAGGATTTTACCCTTCAGCTTAACAGACTGAACCACCCAGCAGGGGCGATTCTAGGGTCAGAGCTTTAGGGGTGCTGAGCACCCAATGAGCCCCACTGCCACCACCCACCCTCTTTTCACACAAAAACAAAAAATATGTCTATTGAAAAATAACTTTATCATTTTAACATTGATTCAACTAACCCCAAAATCCAGATTTTTTTTTTTTTTTTTAGCTTGCTTAACACTTTTCAGAAGAACAAAAAAAAAAAAAACAAGTCAGAGATCATTATGGACTGTCCCTCTCACCTGAATCTGTCTTTTTTCTTTTGAAGAACTGTCGTATGTCCATTGCTCACTGGCAGGCCACACACACACACACAAACACACACAATATGGACGAGTCACCCAGGTCCTGTGCTACTCCACAGCGACGGCGACCCGCTGGACTAAAATAGTCCGAAAATAAACACTTATTATAGGTGTACCATGGTTGGTGATTCAGGATACTGACTCCAGTACTCACCGATATGGTTTCGAAATCAGAACAACTCTAGGTAAAAGGAAAGAAGTGTGAGACACAGCTTTGGGGCAACTTAGTTGATTCACAACACTACATAACGGGTTCTCACTCTGCGTGTGTTTCGTGCTGGATGACGGTCGTGCTGAGCGGTGCAGGTACAGAGGAGAAGTAGAAGAAGAGAAGAGGATGACACCATTTGCTAAGGGGAATGTTTTCATTTTCATCCTTAACACATACATTTTAAACCACAAACTATGGAGTATGTTTTGGACATTATTTAACCTTGTAAAAGACGAACAAAAATTTTAGAATAACAACATTTCTTGCTCCTAAAAAGGGGCTAGCTTCGTGTTTAAAATGTGTTTAACTATACTTGCTTTTCTATTATTCAGTATTTCAGACATGACACGATGGAAAACTAGTGTTTAACAACAGGATAGGACCCAGGCAAAGTCATTTGTATTAGATGCTAAGCGTAATAACTTTAAAAGTATAATTTTCTTAGTAGTTTAACAAATATCTGAGGTAAATTTTGATATTCCTCATGTCTTTTCATTTCCATTTTTTTTATTCTGCCTTTATATTTTTTGCGAAAAAAAGACTTGATGGTTATGTGCTAGCTAGAAAAATCTTCAGTCTCACAGATTAGCTAATTCTTGCTAAATGCAAAATAATTTATAGGCAAATGTTGTTATTCCTGATTGCTTTGTCTCACTTCCACTCCTTTCGATCCTCTCTCTCTCACTCATTTTCTACCGCTTACCCGAACTACCTCGGGTCACGGGGAGCCTGTGCCTATCTCGGGCGTCATCGGGCATCAAGGCAGGATACACCCTGGATGGAGTGCCAACCCATCGCAGGGCACACACACACTCTCATTCACTCACGCAATCACACACTACGGACAATTTTCCAGAGATGCCAATCAACCTACCATGCATGTCTTTGGACCGGGGGAGGAAACTGGAGTACCTGGAGGAAACCCCCGAGGCACGGGGAGAACATGCAAACTCCACACACACAAGGTGGAGGCGGGAATCGAACCCCCAACCCTGGAGGTGTGAGGCGAACGTGCTAACCACTAAGCCACCATGCCCCCCCTTTTCAATCCTCTATCGATAATAATTTGCTAGCTAGCAAAATCTTTCTTTGCTTTTTCTAGTATTTTAGCAACATATATTGGGTAAATGTTCTTAATCCGCATACATTTGACTTTATTTTCCTGGTGGTTTTATGTTTAGGCTTATGATTATGTTTAGTTTTTGTTAACACTAAAAAAAAAAGAAAATAATGATATTTGCTACCTCAGAAGAATTCTTTATATTGTGTAGCAGTGTTAGTTTCTATACAAAATTCCTTTCTTGATCATGATGTGCTAGCTAGGAAAATCTTTAGTCTCAAAGATTATCAGATGTGCAGCTGTCCAGTTAAATAGCAATAATGTTTTCAAGAACACTGTTAGGTTTGTGTTTAATGCTAAGTGTATTAAGAGTGTGAATTTAGTCTTACAAAGTATTTTCTTAGAATTGTAACAACATATTTGAGGTAAAAAATGGTATAATTTACAGTTTTGTGTCATAACTGCTGTCACTTTATCTTTATATTTTCTCGATTTTCAAGATTTAACGGTAATCTTCCGTCTCAGAGATGAGCTAGTTTATGTGCAGCTATCCAGCTGCCTAGCAACAATGTCTTTGTGTAATAAGATTGTGACTTCAGTCATAAAGTGTTTTAGAAGTTTTTTAACAACAAATCTGAGGAAAATGTTGGTATTATTTACAGTTAAATAAATAAATGGCTTGATTGTGTGATTCACCACTGCAGAAGTATGCTGTTGCTTTATAATGCAGAGCTTCTGGAGGTTTAGTATGAGTAGATTTTAACATAGAGTCTTTATTCAGTGTTTTAAGAACGTATCTTATGGTCGATTGTGTGCTAGCGAGTAAAATATTTAGCCGCAAAGATTAGCTAGGGTATAAAATGTTTACTAGTCAACTAGCAACAGACTTAACCACTTAACCCTAAAACTATTCTCATTTCTGAGAATTTTATATCAAAGGATTTAGTTAAGCATTACCTGTAATTTGACCCAGGTCAACCAGATTAGCCCTCATTTTGAAGAGTGGGAAGATCTGATCATCTGCACCATCCCCCCCATTTTTTCCCCTTCTTTTTGCTCTCTCACTATATGAATAGAACAGATTGCAAATTATTGGAATTTTAAATTAGGCCCAGTGTCACCACTGTTATTCAGAGATGAGTCAAAAAGCAACGAAAGGAAAATAAATGATCTATTAGAGAGCGGAATAAGAACCGAGTGCCTGGTAACGGCACAAAGGCTTCATGTACTGTATGTGTTTCATTGTGAGATTGTGGAAAATGGCACACACACACATACACACCATTAGAGATGGTATGTAAATGTGCAAGGAAAGCAGGACTGACAGAAAACATTATGTAAATATATAAATATAAAGCTGTAAAAGGAGGAATGACAGAAGTTATGACAGGAGCGACTGAGCGAAGCTGCAGCATCTTCAGAAATGCCAGGGTTTTAAGCACGCTCAGGGAAAACTGAGGAAACTTTCACACAAGGATACAACAGAAATAGCACAGAAAGCAGTTTCCTAAAATGGAGAAAACAATAGCAAATGAGCAAGATGCTTCTAGTCTATCACTGTGAAGTCATACAGCTCAGAAAAAAGAAGAAAGAAAAAAGGGAGGGAAAAGGGAGAGTGCCTCAGACTTTAACATGGTGAGTCATGCAATGACTCGTATTTTTAGCCTGTTTTCATTACAGAATCAAACACATGCAATTCAAACACGAGCGTTCAATCACAAAGAAAAAAAAATCAATGCTTTTTTTTCTTGTAGTTGCAACAGGCTTTTTTTTTCCCAGAAAACCTGTCTGGACTTCACCCCTGTGGAATTTGGATATTAATATCAGCTGTGTTTTCATTACATTCAGAGTCATTATACACTGAAATATTTCCGAACCTGATGGATTAGTCATGTGACCTTTAGGATGTAAACAGAGCTTTTGTCCATAATAATGGTTACGGCAAGCTTTTGACTCTTCCATTCATCAAGCTGATCGGAGCAAATGTAATTTAAAGAAGAAGCTGTCTTTGTTCTCCCTGAAGAGTAGGATGGATGGAGCTGAGAGAGCGAGAGAGCGAGAGAGAGAGAGAGAGAGAGAGAGAGAGAGAGAGAGAGAGAGAGAGAGAAAGAGAGAGAGAGAGAGATTAAAGGAAGAATAAATAAATAAGGATATAAAACATTTAAAATGAGGAGAAATGTAATGTAATAAAAAAAACATTAAAAGGAAATTAAAGGAAGAGTAACAGACAAGGCAATTTAAAATAAAATGTGAAGAAAGAAAGAAAGAAAGAAAGAAAGAAAGAAAGAAAGAAAGAAAGAAAGAAAGAAAATTAATAACAAAATATAGAAAGGAAAAGGTTAAAAATTAAAAAAGAAAAAAGAGAAAATGGGTGAAAGAAATGAACAAACTAAAAAGAATATAGTTAAAATGTTGACAGAAAATTAAGGGAAAAAATTCATTAGTAAGATTGAAAGAGAAAATGAAGGAGATGGAAACAAAACAAAAAAAAACAGAAGAGAGATCTGAAAGAAAACGGGAAGAGGAAATGTAGACAAGATGGAGTTTTTTATTTATTTATTAAGTGTTCATTGGGTCATAATCAGTGAACGCTCACACTGTGAAACAATCAGTTTTCCTTCTTTTTCAGTATCCACCCACCAGCTCTTATCTCTGTCATCCTGTCCTGTCAACTCCGTTCTCTCTCTCTGTCTCTCTGTCTCTCTGTCTCTCTCTCTCTCTCTCTCTCTCCTCCTCCTCCTCCTCCACATGAAAATCTGACATCTCTACAATGAGACGCAACCTGAGTTGTCCCAGAGGCGCCGTCCTGCTGATAAACCGTCTCAATTTAGAGCCTCGTCCTGAGCATAAACCCAAACTAGCTCTGTGCTTCAGCCAATCAGAGCATCCAACCCACACCATCTCTAAACAAGCAGCAAAAAAAACACAGAGTAAACCCTACACAATGCTGTACGTTTCCACATTTCCCGCTCGTCAGAAGATGCACTTTTCCAACGTTTCTGGTCTCATGCTCTATTATGCATTCGGTCATTTATTAAGTTGGAATGAAAGCATAACAACACAATAAATCACCATATATTTAAATACATTTCCTCAAAACGACCTCCTTGACATTTAGCTTTCCTGATCTGCATATCAACAGCAGAGCACTCAGAGAGCTCAGATGCTGTCAGTGTTCACAATATGAAAGCCCCAAGGAGGAGATGGAAGACCAAGCGAGAGGATGAGTGTGGACGATGTTCCTCTTTCTGGATATAATGAACCACCTGCTGAGAGAAAAAAAGAAGTGGCCCAAAGTGACAAAGTCAAAAAATCTCTCTCTTTCTCTCACACACACACCAACAGTTACACAGTTATCCTGATTAAAGCTTGTCAGCTTGTTAAACATGGACGGCGCTGGAAGATATGGATGCTATTAATGGATTTTTGTCTCCAAACAAAGCTTTTTGTCTCCAGACAAAGCTACAGTAGTAAATCCTTCGCTTAACAGCTCATCCGAAATCCCAGCATATTATACGATTGTGCCACTAGAAGCTTCAGTGACCTGAAGTGTGATGCATAGATGGAATGCCTTTCCTCTGAAACATATTGGTAGTAAAGGGTGGCTATTATTTACACTACATGGCCAAAAGTATGTGGACACCCAAACAAAAAGAATCATTTGCACTTGTTGAACATCCCATCCCATCTTCTCTTCTCTTCTCACTTTCCACTAGATGTTGGAGCATAGATGTGGGGATTTTGTGCTACAAGAGCATCAGTGATGCTGGGATGCTGAGGAGCCTCTAGTTCCAGATCATCTTAAAGGTGTTCAGTGAGGTTCAGTCAGAGTCAGAGCTCTGTGCAGGACACATCAGATCTTCAAGTCCAATCTTCACATCCACACCATTTATTCCAGGAGACTCAGGGGCTTTGTGTTATTCACAGGATTGTTGTCGTTCTGGAAGTGAAGGGTAATTCTCTAGAACCTTCTATATAATTTCCAATTTTTTGGCCACAGTTTAAGGAAGAACAACATATGGGTGTGATGGAGCGGTGACCACATCCTTTGATCTTTATAGTGTATGTCATTTCATCCTCATTAAACCATTTCTGTAGATGGGGGTGGAGTCAACCTAAAATAGACCACGCCCATCGACTGTACAAAACTCCACACAGGCTGGAATACAAGCGCCAAATTGAACCAGATGCCAAAGGTAGCAATGTTAACTGCTGTAACTCGATGCTGCTCATGCTATAAATAATAAAGGAAAAATAAAAGATGAGCTCAAAGCCTTCATTTTAACTTGGAGGCAGAAAACCCGAGAGAGCAGCTTGTGTGACTGGTAATTGTGTCATGAAACTCTTTATATTTACACTCATCAACAAGCCTTCATGTTGCTTTATTTATTTATTTTTTCATAAAATAGCAATTAATGTCACTCGCACTCACTGCTGCCTACTGTATATGACTACAAGATATGCATTGGTGGTTAGAGGGAAAAAAAAAAAACACAAGCCCCTTATAGTCTATAGCCCATCATTTCTCCATCACTGCTCAGATTGCTGTTCACTACACTGCTGAACATCTCTAAATTCAGCTGTGAAACTGATGTCAAGTGTTTTTCTTACCTGGAATGATTGAGGTCTAAATGTCGGTCTATTCGAATACCTGGTCATTGGAGAACTTGCAGGGCTTTCTGAAGACAAATAAACAAAAATAATAAATAAGTAAATAAATAAATAAATAAAAAAGGGATGTGGTAGCTCAGTGGTTAAGGTGTTGTGCTACTGATCGGAAGGTCATGGGTTCGAACCCCAGGTCCACCAAGCTGCCGCTGCTGGGCCCCTGAGCAAGGCCCTTAACCCTCAGTTGCTCAGTTGTAAGTCACTCTGGATAAGAGTGTCTGCTAAATGGCGTAAATGTAAACCTAAAAATCCACTCAAGTGTTTTTTTTATCCTCTCAAAACGCAATGCACTTTGTGTTTACATTAAAAAAAAACTCCCAGAATATATTTAGTGAGTTCATTAAGGGAACGGTTCGGAAATTCCCTTGACGAATAAACCGTAAAGCTTCATTGACATAAGGAAGCCATTTCACTAATCCGTGTGGAGCTATGAACGCTTGAGGACCAGAGATTTCCCCCCAGAGGAGATCTACAGAGGACTTATCTGCAACTTCAGAGGTTCAGAAGCAGTTCAGTGTGGCTTATATGCATATCCCTGAAGTAATGCGTATTCTCATAGCCGGCGTTTTCCCAAGCAGCCTGTAGAATGTTTGTATTCGGATATAGACGTAAAGAGCGAGAATTTGAGAAAGACCACAAGCCCAGCAGGCACACAAGGGACTCATGAGGAAAAAAGACTAGATTCCTGGTATGCAGGGTAGAGAATAGGTCAAAAAGAATAAAATGTGACCCTGATGTTGTGCTCTGGTACTCCTGTGTGGAGGCAGGACTCAGCTGAGGTGCTCTTAAATAAAGGGCACTGAATCGCTGTGAAGACGCACAGACACTAAAAAAAATAACATATAAATGGATGAAGAGGGTCAGAGAAAAAGTAAGAGATTAAATGCCAAGAGAAAAGACCAAAGGATGAAAAGGGTATTGGGTTAGAGTTAAAGACATCTGGCTGTTACAGGGAAATCGCAGGTGGTGCCGTGGTGCCTGTGGGCACACATGAAAAAGTGACTTCCTTTCCAACCATTTCACTTATCCACCTTTATTTTTTTTACCTCCTTTACATGCCATTACAAGCTAAATCAATCTCTGTAGTATGGAATGCTGGAGCCAGATGAGGAATTACTGTACTCATCTCTAGAAGTCTCACTTCCTTTTCGTGCCTTTTTTGGTGAGGAACTGAAGGCAGTACGACTGAGGATCTAAGAGAGGATGAGCAAGATGAAAACCAGACTTTAATGGTTAAGGTTAAGGTCATTTCACTAGTGAACGACAGAGCCATACAAAACGCCTTAAAGTTTCAGATCCTGTAGGAATCCAGGGATAAATTATGTGGTAAGTTTGTTACCTGTTTGTTATGTTTCATTACAGCAGCCATCTGTATAAACACTCTTTTTGTTTTTTTCCCCTCTATCTCTCTCTGTGTCTAAAAAACACATCACACATACTCTAATCTTACAAATAAACCATCCAACAACTCACTGATACTGGAGACTCCTTCCTTAAAAGTTCAGAATATTTTCTTCCAGAAAATATCATTCATTCATTCATTTTCTACCGCTTATCCAAACTACCTCGGGTCACGGGGAGCCTGTGCCTATCTCAGGCGTCATCGGGCATCAAGGCAGGATACACCCTGGACGGAGTGCCAACCCATCGCAGGGCACACACACACACTCTCATACTACAGACAATTTTTCCAGAGATGCCAATCAACCTACCATGCATGTCTTTGGACTGGGGGAGGAAACCGGAGTACCCGGAGGAAACCCCCGAGGAGAACATGCAAACTCCACACACACAAGGCGGAGGCGGGAATCGAACCCCCAACCCTGGAGGTGTGAGACGAACGTGCTAACCACTAAGCCACCGTGCCCCCTCCAGAAAATATGAACAAATCAAAAATGTATTTTCTTTTGTTAATAAAAAATAACAGAGCTTCTTAAATCCACTATATAAGTCACTATAGAAATGATGACAAGTGCATTACTGAATACATAAAATGTATGTATGTATAAGTTTACATTTCCCTTTAACGCTGAACTGACGGAACGTCTGGAGATCCTTCAGAAGGAGGTAGAACCTGTGTCTGGGGATAGAGACATCTGGACTGACCTTCTCACCATCTCAGCCTGCATGCAGCCTCATGGAAGAAAAATGAGCAGGAAATTAATAAAACTATCTAAAGTTCAGGTAGTGGAGGGGGGTGGGGGGTGGGGGTTGGGTAGTAGGAAATTTCAGGGGATGCCCTTGAGCAAAACAGAGTAAAATTATGCCTTGGAATATTAATTCAGTACCGTAAGCTTCAGACATTTTAGATTAAACTCCACAGGAAGTCAGTTATCAAAAGCAAGATGAAGTTTCTGTCACTTTAGCAAATGTCTACTAGATGTTGTGTGTTGTGACTAAAACCAGTTTAACTCTGCGTGCTTGCTGTGTTTATGTACAGATTCTACATGAACGCTGCTCTCTTGAGGGACTCGCCACAACACTGTCATCTACACAAAACTCGAGAGTTCATGAGCTACACTGAAAAACTGGTTCCCAGTCCAACATATCCCTTGGAAGTTCGGTTGGCAGTCGATGGTGTGTATATAGTCCAACATGTAAAGCCTTGTCTCTGAAAATTACCCTGACATCTGAAGAAAAACACTGCAATTTCCCATGGATATGTCTCATTTCTGCTGTCTACATGTTTATTTTATGACAAAACCGAACACTACCTTTTAAGGCAGAGGCACGAAAGCACAGTCGCGTTCAAATTAAATGCTGCTTTCCTTCCTCTTTGGGGCTACACATCCCATAAGTTCAAGCAGTCTGTACAGAAATGTGTTTATCGTTGCGCAGAGAAGATATTCCGTTTCCTTACAATTACCTTCATGTCAACATAGAAGTATTGATTTAAGGCAACAAGGCATTCGAGTCAACTGCCTTCCGTTTCAGACACACGTTTAGACCTTAGCTAGCTTAAGCATCCATCCTGTATTATCAGTTGCCTAGTGACAGCAGTGTTGTCAGAAGGTAATCTGGGGAACACACTGCAGTTTTGTGTGTGTGAGATCTTTAGGTCAGAATTCACTGATCCATTTGAACCCAGCAGTATACGGAACCTTCTAGAAATCTTAAAAGACGAATTCCAGGAATTGTCATTTTATTCAAGTCAACCATTGCAAAAAATATAGACAATAGGTCCATCTCAGGTCCTATACTTACTGTACAGTATACACTATTCCACACAGTTGTGTAGTTCATGCATTTGCTTTTATTTAACATAAATGGAGCAAGTCTACATTCAAAGAGAAGCTGCCATCTCCATGAGGTCTTTAAGGACAACAACCTCCTCATCAATACACAGTTGATGTTTCTTCCTCTTCCATCTAAGCGAGTTTCTTCTCACCACAGTCACCTCAGGCTTGTTCATTGGGCATAAATACAAACGCATTTAAATACAAGTCTCATATTAATCCTGAACTTTTGTATAAACCTTTGCATAATGTTAAGATTTTTGTTTGTTTTTTTTTTTTTTTTTTTTATGTTCTGTAAAGCTGCTTTAAGATACTATCCATTGTTAAAAAGGCTATACAAATAAAACAAATTGAATTTCGCTTCTTAAAATTTAGCTTGCACCAAATTAGGACTGCTTTAATTTAGCTGTATAGAATCGGATCTTGGATCTTGAATTCAAATCCCATCTATAGCACATCAAGTGTAGATTTGGAGAACTGTAACGACCTCAAAATACTAAAACGGTCAACACCAAAATTCTACAAAATCTCTCTAAAACTCTACAACTTAATGTTCTGCTTGAACTCCCCAACAGGACGGACAACACTAGGAGTCCTGCGCGAAGTTATTTAGAACTCGCGCAGTCATGGAGTCATATTCAAAACTGAAGGCAGCTGCCTCGGTGCTTTGCACATCTTTGATTTATCAGTCAGCTAAAGGCAGTTTGAGATGAGCGCTTTGAAGGCCCGACATATGCTAAGATACAGTCATGTGCTAACAAGCGCAACATCAGATCGCTGAATAACATGCACTTGGAGAAAACGGATAAATTACTGGAACATATCCTGGAGCGATCCCTGGTAATAGTGTCCTCAAAACGCAGCATACAATCGGGACATGACCTCATGCCTTCCTGTCTTTGTTAACAGCTGAAGCAAACGTCAATAAGCACACATTGGACTTGAACATGTTCTGGATGAATAAATACAATCGATAAAAAAAAACTCTGTGGTAATGTAGAACATTTTAAGCTTTACACACAGAAATGAAAAGGTTATATCTCTGAAATAGTCACTAGATCTCCAGACAGCGACATGATATTGATGGTGTGGGGAGATTTCACAGATCTGTTATACAGGGTTGTGTTGCAGACAAACCTGGAAGCCCACAGCACCACCTAGTGGCTCAGTGACTAACAAATTGACACAAGAGGTAATAAAAATTTAAATAAAAAGAATTGATCGTTCTTAAAGACCTTTTTATTTACAAACAATAGGAAATATGGTTGTGCTTACTCATTAAAAACAGACTTGCTTTCAAAAAAAAAAAAAAGAAAGAAAATTAGATCAAGAACGAGAAAGTGAAGACGTGCTTAAATACATATATACGGAATATACACATACATGATTTTATATCAGATTAAATCTGTGAGAAAAACACCTGTGCAAAAAAAAAAAAAAAAAAAGCTAGCTAGCAAGCTGTAACAAAGAGAAGTCACGATACAAGGAAAGCGGTCCAATTTAAAAAAAGCGAAAAAAAAAATATATAATAATAATAAAAAGTTATCGCTATGCAGACCAGACAAGCGAGATAAGGACCGAAGCTTTAATGGTTCCTGTGTTTGATTCATTCAGAAATCTAACTTTATTAAAGGGCAAAATTAAAAAAATTCGAAGGAGTAAAAAAAAAAAAAAAAAAAAAAAAAGAAAAAAAAAAAAACCAAACATACTGGGCGACTTGCAAAAATCTGCATATTAAGAGCATTATCAACATTCATTCCGTGTTACTTCGACAAATTGGGACGTCCTCGTGTGAAATTACGCAGAGCTTGTGGTGGTGTCTGATTCGTCTTCACACAGAGGCTTCTCCTCGATCTGCTGCGATACGCAGAGGTCACTTGGGAACGTCTGAGGAGAGAGACAGGAAATCAGGTTCATGGACAACCGAGACGTGTTTTCTAACTTCATCTCCATTACCGAATCTCAGTATAAGGACAATGGGACTCTGGAATGTCCTCCATTTACACAGCCTGACTATGACTTTGTCTCTTATACAGCGGATATAAAAAGTCTACACACCCCTGTTAACATAAATACCAGGATTCTGTCATGTAAAAAAAAAAAGAAAGAGACAAAGAAATCTTTTCAGAACTTTTTCCACCTTTAATGTGACCTATAACCTGTACAACTCAATCGGAAAACAAACTGAAGTCTCTGGGTGGTGGGGGGCATTTTAACAAGGGGTGTGTAGACTTTTTACTGTATATCCACTGTATAGTTAAACCGTTTCTGATAAATTTATAAGCGAGGTTTGAGTGTGTGGGTGTTTGTAAGCAAAGGAAAACAGTGGACTGAATTCATTTCTGTCGTAAATCAATGCTGGAATAATTCCTTTAACTTGATTTAATTCGCATCAAGTGGACAAGTGCGTCTCACCTCGGAGTCTGTTGTAACAGGTGTCGCAGAAGAGCTGTCTGTGTCTGACTCGCACGTGAGCTCCAGACTCTGGACATGTCCTGAGGTCAGTCCTGCAGCTGACACACTGGAGGATGGAAAACAGAACAGGAGGAAGGAGGAGAGGGGACATGAAGGCCAATGGATCAGTTCATTCTAACGAAACATCATCATGGTTTCATTTTCGTTTAGTTTGTGTGTGTGTGTCTGTGTGAGAGATTCAAGACTGAGTAGCCGGTAGGACAAGCCCAAGTTTTTGTTCTGCAGTTGATGAGATTAATGGATTAGACAACAATATATTTTACTGATATTTAATCAGATTTTATCTTCAACTGAAAGTCAGTTTATGTAAAATAGGAGACAAGATATTCCTGTATCAAGTGAATTCCTGTTGCCGCTCATCCATCTAAATCCTGATGTCTCTGGAGATTCCCGCTCCAACACTGCCTTTGTGTGAAGTGGGAATTACGAGTACATTGTGTTCAAGTCCTCCGTTGTTGGAAAGAAATTTCGATGTTGGCACGACCGTTCGTACACACACACACACACACACAATGGCTGCTGATCTACATGAATGAACACGGGGGAAATGGCGAGCTCGAACAATTGGCTGCAAAACGTGTGCTTTTTAATACAGAACCTGTACTTTCACTGCCATGCTGAAGACACCTCCCACGTCCTCAGAGAAAAATCAGCCATCAAAATGATCTCGTACGTACAGTACGGGGTTGTAATGAGGGCATGAAGGGGTCGTTCATGTGGAAGGCAGCATTGTTCAATACTCTACTTTCCTACAGTATGTGTTTCCATCAAAAACACCACCACAACTGCCACCACCATCTTCACCAACATCACCACCACCTCCACCACCTGCACCACAAACTCTCCTGTTACTGAGGTTTCAGGATAAACACTCCTGTCTCAGCACATGTCTCAGGTACCACCTCCAGGCTCACCTTAAAGCACCCAACATGAAAGCAGAGGTCCAGAGACTCGATGACCATGGCGGGTCCCTTGACCAGCAGCTGCTCACAGCGGGAGCACAGACGCCGAGGACTCGCCAGCCTAAAGGACACGGCAAAGCCAGGGTGAGGCTCGAAAACCTCCATGTTTCTGCTCCATCTTGACTTACCTTCCCTTTCATTTGTACAGGTTAAAACACCGTCAGACAAATTAAACTCCTTGACATCCTAGTGGACTTTGGACAGTTCCTCCTTTCTGCACTCTTGTACTGTATAGTGAATATGACTAAAAGAGTTTAAGTATATCGTCGCTGTCGGGCGGAAACCTCGTATGTCCAAATTTGGTCAATTTCATATTTTTTCACATAGATGCTATTGGTCAGTCCCCATGTGGGTCTGTTATTTTTACAAGTTATTAACCAATCTAAAGTCTTGAAAATATACTCTCATAACTCCATTGGACACTTCAACTGTCCACCTCTTCCTCACTCCGTGTGAGAGCTTCACGGCATATTTCTCCTCAAGAAAAGTCGCAATGAATCAACACGTCTTCTGAGGTAAATGTCTTCAAAACACTGGGCTCAAAGAAAAAAAAAAATCTTGACCCCCGCTAGTTCTGGTGCTCGTCTGAGGACAGGAATTTAGTGCAAGACAATCCACTGCAACGCGGACTAAACCCTGTGCACTGCAGATAAGGTACGGTGTTTTTTTAATTTCCTGAAAAATAACGGTTTTGGAGATACGAGGATTCCGCCCGACAGCGACGATATACCGTACTGTGAATAAAAGAAATCCCTGGGAGTAATAAAGTGAAAAGAATGTTGTTTTTGTGGAGACTGTAGAAACGATTGCGATTTAGTTATTAGGCTGTTTGATAGGATTTCGACTCAAAAACAAGCAGCCGATCGCTTTAAATCAGGAGTATAAAAACCTTCACCTGTCTTGCTGCTGTGTACGGTTACACGCCTCCTCAGCGTCAGGCGCAGGAGACATGGAGCTGGGTCGAGACCAGGAGCTCTGCCTTAAAGCACTGGTGAAAATGGCGGCCCCGGGGCCCAGGCTACAGCGGCCCGAGTAACCTCGATAAGGTCCTTTCAGGCCCGAGAGAGTCCGAGACGAGACAGAGGACTGCTTAGACAAGGAGACGCTGCTGCCGCCGCTGTGGATGTTATCCAGAGACTCGTGTCTGAAATTAAACGGTGAAGAACGAACAGAATTCTTTAAATTTAAGATGACTTACAAATCTATATCGCAGCTAATTTATGACCAGAGATGCTCAGAGACACATCGTGCGCCATGACCATCACTAAGAGCACTGAAATACAGCCGTGTCCAAAAGTTTGTACCCCCACCAGTATTTCTGGCTGTGCATCTCAGCAACGTGTAAATTCATTCATCTTCTACCGCTTATCCAAACTACCTCGGGTCACGGGGAGCCTGTGCCTATCTCAGGCGTCATTGGGCATCAAGGCAGGATACACCCTGGACTGAGTGCCAACCCATCGCAGGGCACACACACACACACACACACACTCATTCACTCACGCAATCACACACTAGGGACAATTTTTCCAGAGATGCCAATCAACCTACCATGCATGTCTTTGGACCGGGGGAGGAAACCGGAGTACCCGGAAGAAACCCCCGAGGTACGGGGAGAACATGCAAACTCCACACACACAAGGAGGAGGTGGGAATCGAACCCCCAACCCTGGAGGTGTGAGGCGAACGTGCTAACCACTAAGCCACCGTGCCGCCCCATGTGTAAATTTATTTCTACAATTTATTCACAAAACCTACAATTTTAAGAAATACCATGTACAGTTGCCTGCAACAAGACAAACAACAAAAAAAAAGAATTTATTTACAAAAGGCAGGAATGGATTCATTTATATATTAAAAAAAAAACGAGACAAAAATGTCTTTTTATTTTGGTTTGTTTTATTTTCTGGTAACACTGGATGTGTGTGTTCAGAGAAGCTGCTTTAAATCTTGTGATTATATGAGGACTCGATCATCACTTACAGCTTTATATTGAACCTTAATATTAGTAACTAGGTTCTCTTACTATAAAATGAGGTAAATAATTGATTATGGGTTTCTGCAGAATAATGAGGTTATATTACTAAAATTACTGGGTGTAAAAGTTCTCTAGAGAGTGTGTCGTGACCCTGAGACGAACCTCCTCAGTGGTGCCACGCTGATTGGCTCCTTGTGGATGGTGCAGGTGCTGCGCTGACGAATCCAGCTGCTGTCTGTGAGGACCGGAGTCTTCTTCCTCATTTCCTCCAGGATCTGTAGACGCTCCTGCTCGGCCGGAGACGGACTCGCCTTTTTCTTCTTAACGCCCGCTTCAGACAATTAGCACAGACAGGAAAGACGGAGAGAGGTCAGTGACGCGAACGAGGGAATAAGAGGAAGCCATACAAATGAAGTGAGTAAGAGAGAATATAAAGACAGACAGACCTCTGGTGTCTTGCCTGTGGCTGCCTTCGAGGGACGGAGTGGATTTAGACTTTTTCCTGTGAACGAAAAAAAATTAAATTAAATAAATAAATAAATAAAATTAATTAATTAGAAGAACAAAAAAAAAAAAAAAAAAAAAAAAAAAGACTCCTCAAAATGATGTAGCCGCAACCTGTACAATTGAAAAATAGGTAGACGTTTCTAAATTACTTATCAATATAATAATCTAAAAAAAAAATTAAATAAATAAATAAATAAAAAGTACTCCTCCTGAAATATAGATGGCAATTTATTTATTTAAATTAAAAAAAAAAAAAAAACAAATAAAAAAAGAATCCGGATGTGATTTGGACCAATCACATTAAACCTGCCTGAGCCGATATTAGTAGGAAGAAGAAGAAAAACACTTTATACTAAAGTCTGTTTGCCAAGATACCGTCTTCACACTCGGGTCTGCGCCTGAGCCGGTTTGACTAAACTCTAACTAGTCTGATGGGTCCCACACTGACATGATCAGGGGGTCTAAAATGCCAGATTCTTTATTTAATGAGGAGTTCAGATGATCGAGATCTTTGGTATCACACATGCATTTGTATCGCTGCAGTAAAGCATGAAGCAGACTGACCTGTCTGAAGCAGTCAGCTTGGTAAATTCACAAGACTTGACGGGCCTGACGTGCCACACGGCAGCAGACATGTAGGACAGAGCGAGGAAACGTGCAGCAGATCAACACACAAGCAGCAAAACACAGGCTTTACAAAACACCACCACAAACTCTTTCTGTACACAAACTCTTAATAAACCCCCCCCCCCCCAAAATGTACATTATGTATATTATTATATTACTTTATTACATACAGTATTATTGTAATTTTAATATCATTTTTAGATTTATTAAATTATACGTCTTTCGTTTATTTATTTTTCCAGGGGGCTCCTTTGTGCCCTAATTTGGTCACAAGTAACATAGGATATAAAACAAATAAATAAATAAAATAAAGCAACGCAGTTGTGGACAGTGAAAAAAAAAAAATGAATCAAAGACTATTATTACAATAAACATTACATATAAAACAATTATTAATAAAATGCCAATATTAGTAGTAATAGTTATAGTATTGAGAAGTACTTTAGACTTTGTCTCTCACCAGTGACTCGTCCTGGAGGAGGAATCTGACTCGTCCTCGGCCGGGTGACCCGCTGCTGCTATCTGGACCTGTTTGCTGTGGACGAGCGTCGCCTCTCGAGCTTGATCAGGTGCTACAGAGGACGGCGACTTCGATCGCTGGACGAAAGGAGGTGGAGTGTAATGTGCAATGCTTCCAGTGGGTAAAGAGGGCACTTCCTGTTTCTGTACAAGAGAAAGACATGAGAAGATCTTACAGCTGACAGAATTATTTAACCTTATTGTCAAAACTGAACTCATGGTGGTACGTTAGCACCAACTAGAGGCAGCTCACATGTGCACGTGCACATGATCCATGACAGTCACACACTTCTTCATCTTGTATGATGTGATGAATATATACACGCGATTTGTCGTCAAGGGGAACGCTAATTGCTCCACCCACTGATAAACATAGTCACTATGGCAACGAGTAGTGTGTGTGTGAATGCAGCATTAGACCTCGAGCGGTTGAGGAACTTCAGGGATGCTGTTTTCTTCCAACGCTGCTTCCTGCTGATCTCGCCTCCATGCTTCTACTAGTCTCTCTTGATCACGCCTGTACTTCTCCTAACAGACAGACAGATAGAGACACGCCGACACACACACACACACACACACCATTAAACACACTTCTTGTCTTCAAACTTTTCCGGCTCGACTGTAACAGGCTTTAGTAAACATGTAGCATGTCTCTCGTGCTACCTGTAAGAGACTCTCCTGCTCCATCTGCCACTTCTCCTGTCTCATCCTTTCCTCCTCCGCGTTCCAGGACCAGCACGAGGACGACGCACCGATCGAGGGAACCTGCAACTGAAAGACAGACCAAAAAAAATAGAACTGTCAAGTTCAAGGCAGACACGATCAGAACTTGTGCACTAATGGTGAACGAAAGAAAAAAAGACAGACAAAGGGAAAGAGACGGAAAAACAAACGGATAGACAGACAAAAAATTGTAACAACTCACATCTGATATGGCCGACTCGGAGCCTCCTGAAGAGATGTGGGGGGAGAATTGGGGGGAAAGGATAAAGAATAAATTCTTTATAAATTCATTAATATTTTGCAATTTTAGGTTAGTCATCATTTCACACACACACACACACTAAAGAAATACTCCTGCATTTTTAAACCCAGTCTCCATCCGTTTTGTCTGTAGTTTATCCGTTTGTAGAGAAGAAATTTTTAACATTTCTTCATACTGATAAAATAAAAATAAAAGCAGTCAATGACGGCGTCTAAGTGAAGGCAGTTAAGAGAGATTACTTTTACAAAAATGACAGATGATTTTTCCCACAGATTCGTGCACTGGACAGAGACGAGGATTCACAAGTATTTCTTTAAGAGGCCACGCCCACTGAGGCCACACCCACTGATCTCAGAGCAGCAAAAACACAGCTGTCATTTACCACAAAGGTAGACCGAGGAGTCCACTGTGAATGCAGAGGAACCTGAGAAGGTGAAGATATGAAACATACAGAGATTAAAAACTCTGCCAGAAGATGTCGCGTTGATTAGGATTCTTCCTAAAGCAGGAGGCTGGATAATTAAAACTCAGCTAAAGACCTCAGAGATTTCTGCATCTAATACTCGATCTCCTGCTGAGGATTATATAGTGTTCGTGTGCTACTGGGGATGAGTCGGTCATTACAAACTCTTACAGATTCACACATTTATTTAAAAAAAAAAAAAAAAAACTATTTAAATTTCATCATTTCACAAATTCATCATCTACCTTTGTTTCTTGTTGGAACCGAATCTTCACGCGAGCTCGTTCTCGTTGCTTTCAATGGAAAACCCTGCAGACGACGTTGAAAATATAAATGTAAATAAAATATATACAGTAAATAGACAGATAGAAAGAAAAACAGACAGAAAGAGAGACAAAGAGAAACAGACATGTTTTTTTTAGTCAGTCATTAATCATCCTTCTAATTAAACTTCAATAATTACCACCTGTAGAACATCCTGTATAAATAAAAACCCTGCAGATTTAATGGTGAGCTCATCACCGAGTCTCTTCTGCAGTCAGCGGTTCACTCACGTTAACAGGAAGGCCGTTGACCTGTGCTTTACTCTCGCTCTCCTCAGGCAGGCTGCAGCTGCTGACGGAGGAACCGACGGAGCTGTGAGCGTCTGAATGACCTGCGAGTGTCAGACACCTGATCAGATATTTTACACTCGTTAAACACAAAAGCAGTCCAAGTCCATCGTCACGGTCAGAAAACACTCGGCTGTGTCAAGATGTGGAGCCACGTTAGCATCCTACACTTGGTTTATCCTTTTTAACTCATGTGCACTATGATCCAGAAGCTCATTGTCTTCAGCACGGCATTAATAACTGTTCCAGTGTGTGTATAGTGTGTACTTTTGTGTGTTATTTTATTTTTCTTATTCAGAACCTTCTCTTCATTTAGGATTTTAAACACAGATAATTCTCACCGTTGAGACTGATGCGTCTGATGTCCATCAGCAGTTTGCCCTCTCGCAACGCGGCATCCATGTTGGCCTTCCACTGTTCGTAACTCATTTCAGCCACTCGCTGTCCAGCCAAAGCAACGATCTCATCGCCTGCCTGCAGGTGGCACAGCTGAGCCGGGCTGCCTGAGGGGGACACACGATCACGCACGCATTCAAATATCCCGTTACGTCCAAACGGACTCTCTGGAAGCGAGTCTGATGCGTAAAATAAGGATTGTGCAGGTCTTAGTACGTTACAGCTAGTTGCTTAGCAACAGACACCCAACATCGCTTCGGCCTCGTACCAGGTACCTGGCTCTGTAGCTAGAGTAAAGCATCAACACACTGAACATCACATAAGTGTGTCATAGTGAGTGGGAAATAAGTCACACTGCAAAACAACTAAAAACAATTTAAAGTAGTAAAAAAAAAAAAGAAAAGAAAAGAAAAAAGAGAAAGATGAAACCTGCTCTGTGTAGAATGCTGACCTGAACGTTCTCTGATGTGAGAGTGTGAGACGAGACGTTATTTAAAGTGACCGTGTGCTACATTTATCCATTCATGACTGTTGACTGTTAATTTGCAGATAAAAAGAAGGTTAATTCAGGTTTAATGATTAGGAAGATCCAGGATTCATCAGTGTGAAACCTCAAACTACACAACCCAGTGGTCTGTTTGTCCAGGGTTCACTAGGACCCAGGGGAAATCGCTCGGGTATTAAAATCCCTTATGCAGCATACTGGAAACAACGAAATTGGCCGTTTTTTTACTAACAAGTTAGACGTCGCTACGCTGATGTTGTTGCACTTAAAGAAACACTTCTCTTGAAAGTGTGAACTCAAACTGTTGGTAACTCCTAAAGTCCTAAAAAGTCTAATCATCTACCAGAAAGAGGGGTGAGAGGAAACTGGACAACTGGAGAAGTCTACAAACTAGAAATAAACCCACATGTGAATATTCTAAAAGGTAAAGTATGCTTAGATGGATCGATAGATAGACTCCTGCTTTAACGAACGACAAGAACGGACAGATCGAGCCGAGCGCAACAGCATGTCCATCTAATCAGACTGATGCGCAGTAAACAACACCTTCACTGTTCACCATCAATCATTCATGCCATCTCTCTCACACACACACACACACACACAAACCCCCCCAAATACTGAAGGTTGTTCTGTACAGACTACAAAAGGTCAGAAGGAAAAACTACAGTTAAATAATTATCAATTAAGCGTCTAATTAAACTGCCGCAAGTTACAACAACTCCATATTAAATAACAGCCGTCTAATCCTCACAATCACACTAAACTACGTGTGACATCGCGATTCATGACGGAAAATAAAACGCAAAAATAAATCATGTAAGAGTTATTAATCAGAGCCTATATTATAAAGTCAGATAATCAGATGAGGTTAGAGGTCACTTCACTCTCCTAAGACCTCATTTTCCTTCTCATTATATGGTTCTGTTTCCTCTGGGTTTTCTTTTCTTTTTTTTTCTCTTTCTCTGCTTTTATTTTGTAATATTTCTCTTTTCCTTTCATCGTATTTCTATCATTCCATCCCTCAGGAACAGCTTAATAACAGCATTAAAACGTCCATTTTGGGTGTATACACTGCAGCGCCTGAAAAAAGTCGCTTATGACATCACAACATCACAGGACATGAAAAGAAAATTAAATAAAGTGTTAAACGCTCATGTAACGTTTCAATAATTAACCAAAAAAAAAAAAAACTCACGATTTCGACTGACATCATCTCCTGTCTTACCTGCTCGGACGGATGTGATGTGAGCGCCGGTCGAGTCCCAGTGAGTCTGAAAGCCGAAGTCCGCGCCGCAGTCGGGCGTCTGATTCAGACTGACTCGGATGTCATGGTGATGCGTCTGATGGAGAGAACGGAGGAAATGTTACCTGATCAGGTGATTGCATTCTGTCAGGAAACGTGAGATATCCGGAGTTCTGGTGCTTACTGTGCTTTTTACTCAAACCCTGTCCGTGTGTATAACATTACACACATACACACAAACAAGCATGTCAGAGAGAGAGAGAGAGAGAGAGAGAGAGAGAGAGAGAGAGAGAGAGAGACTGAGAGAGAGAGACAGAGAGAGGGGGGGGGCAAAAGAGAGAAATAGTGAGAGAAAGAGACACAGAGCGAATTCTTTCTAAATTGGGTCAATAGGTTATTGTTTTAATGACGTGAAAGACAGACTCATGGTGTTCACCTCGTCCTCGCCGCTCCCAGACGCGGCTTTATCAGACACCAGGACGCTGGCAGACATGAAGGAGCGAACGCTAGGAGCAGAGTCAGTCCTCTTTCCCTTCTCTTTCCACAATGCGGCTTCATGTTTACTAGAGCGGACGTCGTCTTTGTGATCAGGAGTCGTATCGGTTCCTCTGAGGGGGAAAGATGCAGCAAGATCTTGTGCGCTGTTATCAGACTCGTCCATCTACGAAAAAGAAAAAAAAAGAAGACAGAAAGACAAAAAAAAGAAAGATTTAACACTGGATATATATATATATTTTTTTATTTTAATACACACACACGTTTAAATGGGGCACTTTCTTTCATCCTAGTGCCCCATTTCAGTTGGGCAGTTATTTGGAAAGCTCAGGTTTCACTATCTGCCATGAGCATTAAGTGCCACGAAAGCCACGCTTCATTATTTATACGGGCTGCAAAGAGATCGTAGAAAGCCGAGTAACACTAAACTCCACGCAGGTACACGGATGGACGAGCAGACTCACACACACACACACACACACACACTTGAATAAAGTGCACCAAAAAAAAAAAAAAAAAAAAACAATTTTAGGGGAAAAAGGGATAGATGCCCCAACACACTCACAGAGTAGAATCTGGCTTGAGTGGACATCCTGGACTTCTTGGAGCTGAATGGTCTCGGCGTGACTCCTGTGGAGAGCCGTGACGTGCCCTCTGACCTGCGGAAACCTCTAGGCAGCACTGAGGACATTTGAGGAGTCCCTGAGAACACTCCCTCTAGAGACTTGGCACGCTGGACCGGCGCAGGAGCGGAGTCTGTCCCAGAGACGCTCGGCATGTGATCAGACACCGCGTTCGCTACCGGTGCCGAGTGAGGGGTCGCTTCGACTGGACCGTTACTGTGAGAACGGCCTGTGTGTGCAGGCGCAGAGCCGGGTGAGATTACTGGACCCGGCATGGTGCCGGAGCTGGAGGTCAATGGAGGAGGAGCGAAGGCCTCGGCTGTAGCGGTGGAGGACACGAAAGACTCCTCCCTCGGAAGGCTCCGCCTACAAAAACACATGGACTCTGCTTGTTTTCAAAAGGACATTAAAGGGGCACTTTGTTAAAAATGTGGAAATAATTTGAAATGTCACAATCATTCCATTTTGAGATAAATGTCAGGAAAACACACTCAAAAGTCCCATACAACAGACCTGGCTTTCATTTCCTCTTCAATTCCTTTCATTTTATATACATTATATTTCTGGCCCAGAAATAAGCCCCACCCCATTTTCCTTAAAAAGGAAATTTAGATGTTGATGCAAGACCCACAGTGCTTCTCTATTTTAAGATCCTATATTTATTTATTTTCCTCTTAGCTTTAAATAAAGAGTAGCCTTGTTTCCAGACAAGTCAAGGTTGCTGACTGAAGCTTTAACGGAAAGAGACGACTTATTGATGATACAGTCGTATCAGTCACTGTTCACAGTTTACAGAAGAATCACTAGAGCCAGAAGAGGACGTGTCTGTGGACAGAAGGCTCCTTTCAGGGCCTTTCAAACAGAGTGAGGTGTGTGTGTGTGTGTGTGTGTGTGTGTGTGTGTGTGTGTGTACCTCTGCTCCTCGAGTTGCTCTCGCTCCTCTTTCTTCCTGTGCAGGTCAGAGGTCACGCTTCGCCTTCGAGTCTTCCAACTGTTCAGGTCCTGCAGACAGACAGACAGACACTTCTTTTTGACTTGAAGCATTATTAAGACTAAGCCTGCGCTCACACTGCAGTGGTGCGTTATTTATTTTTTAAATGTGATGCAGTGATGTGAAGCATCATATTAGACGTGAAGTGTTGTGGTGTAATGAGACTCGGTGCCACAGTAATACCATTTAATACGTCGGTTGCGATTGGGTTTTGATTGGAGTGTTGTGTCTTAGTCTTAAATCTATTAAGTCTATTAAGGCTAACCTAACATTGTTTTAGGACTTTCATGTGGAATTTAAGGGGCAAAAAGAAAACAATCTAGGAATTAAAACCTCCAACAAACTACAGAAAACAATGTGAAAGGAAGAAAAAATAAATTCATTAATATATAATTCTCCTTTATTACAAGAGCTCACTCCTGCTGGATTATTAGACAAAAAAAAAATCCACAGTGAATTAAAAAAAAAAACCCCACAGGACTTTTGTACAAGTCCTGTGCTGATACTCTGGATTACTAGCCAGGCGTAATATGAAGGAACACATCACTGACCTCCTGCCACGTGGCCTCGCTCTCCCTCAGCCTGGACTGACACTGACGGATCTGCTCCTGACGCAGGGAAAGCTTTAACGCAGCTTTTCTGTGCCGACTCATCAGATCTTCAGCTCCCGGCTCCAGGTTGAGGTCACTCATGGACTTGCTCCTGATGGTGTACGGTGATCAAGTTGAGTAGAATTTTAATCGGTATCATTTTAAAATGCTCGATAAAAGGGTTACTACCTGATCGCTGGACAGAATTAATTAATAAAAACAGAGCGTGGCTTTTATATCAAATCCAGAAAAACGCTTCTTTCCTAAATTCCAGAAATTTTTTAAATTCCTTTTGCTTTTAGTTTCAAAACTTATTCGAGAGATATCAGTCAAACATCCTTTTAATGACTTATTATTAAAGAATCCACAGAAAACTGATTAATAATGAATACTACAACCAGCATGCTGTTCATTATTCAGGTCATTTTTCAACAAAAGTTATTTAACAACTTTTTTTATAATTTGCACATTTTAAGCACCAACTGATTTCATTCATTCATTTTCTACCGCTTATCCGAACTACCTCGGGTCACGGGGAGCCTGTGCCTATCTCCTCAGGCGTCATCGGGCATCAAGGCAGGATACACCCTGGACGGAGTGCCAACCCATCGCAGGGCACAGACACTTGCATTCACTCACACAATCACACACTACGGACAATTTTCCATAGATGCCAATCAACCTACCATGCATGTCTTTGGACAGGGGGAGGAAACCGGAGTACCCGGAGGAAACCCCCGAGGCACGGGGAGAGCATGCAAACTCCACACACACAAGGTGGAGATGGGAATCGAACCCCGACCCTGGAGGTGTGAGGCAAACGTGCTAACCACTAAGCCACCGTGTCCCCCCTACCAACTGATTTAAAAAAGGAAAAACTAAATGTAACATCATTTTGAAACATTGAGGCTATTCCAAATTTAGAGAACTATTTCTTACCTCGAGCTTAAAACAAACACTTCAGACTTCAGCGTCTGTATGAACCCTGTAATCGTTTCAAGAGCGAAGGCGGCAGCGACACACACAAACGCGCGCGAGTTCTACAGTCAGCGGACACTGAGGCAGAACTGCTTCAAGATATTAAGACTGACTAGAGATCCATGATCTGAAGCGGAGTACAGCGTGAGCGCGAAAGCAGAACAGAAGAAAGGACTCTGAGGAAACGGAGCTTCAAGCTGACCCTAAAGCGCTAGAGCACCGTGGTCACAAACACACACGTAGCGTAAACAATCAAAACAAACACAGCGGACTCACCCGGCACACGCAGACCCTCCTGTGGGAAGTCTGGGAAATGAAGATAATCATTTAAAATCGAACTGATTTAATCGCTGAGAAGAATTTTTAGCCAAGTAGCTTGATTTTTGTTTCTCATCATGCAAATTTCTTTAAACAAAATGTGTGCATCAGTAGGTTTCCAAAGTAAATAAACAAAACCCTGACAATACCAGGCAGAAATCTAGCTGTTGAACTAAGCAGGAATTTTGACCCTATTTGGAATCTTTGGATAAGATTGTGTTGATTTCATTATGTTCAGCATAATGTAATTAAACTAGTCCACAATCTATATAAAGATCTTTTTTACTCACAGCTGTCTTTTTTCCTGATCTACTGTAGGTCCTAATTCTTGTGTTAAAGTGAAAGTGCTTCATATCAACCTGCTGCATCACAGAACAGTAGAACAGGCTCTGAGGAAATCTGCCATCTTCCTCGTACACAAAGTAACAGATGATCTAGCGACTAAACTCACAGACTAGCGACTAAACCACACAAGTGTGAAATGATCCCAAAAAACGATTTTAAACTTAAATCTTTTATTGAATACTGCAGCATTTTAAACATTGTGAAAAAGCCCTATAAGAGAAACTGGGTGAGATCAGGGACATAAAGTCAGCCATGACGGATTTACCTCGAACACTATGTTACACGTGCAATTAAAATTTCCCTTTTATTATCCTGAAAGCATTCGTTTCCATTCTCGTGGGATTGAAGACGCACTTGGGCGCATGTCGAGTAATAAAACTCTAGTACGCTGTGTGCCTTCTGTCATTTCTCTCATCACCAGCAGATCTGCAGACTGGATTTCGCAGATCCTCTGCATTTTTTTTTTTTACAAGGTTATTTCGTTATTTACGTCCATTGCAGTTAAAGCAGAAGCATGGTACTAGGAGTCCAGTTGTTTAACATTTATCCTCTTGATAGCTGAAGACCAAACAGAGCTGCACGAAGCATCTTATTCTCTCACACTGAAAATAAACAGCAGCCTATAAAAGATGTGCAAACTAATGACCCCCCCTCCCAAAAAAACCCCCCACAAAAACACATTTTAAAAGCTGTGACTGCTGCTGTAACCCTTTGCATGTAAACGTTTTAGTAGCTTGAACATATGATGAAGGATCATATCTTTATACCTTGAGGAAGACAGGAGGGAAAAAAAAAAAAAAAAAAAAAAAAAAGTCTCACACAACCGCCCTCTTCTGGACATTGACAGACAGGTGAGAACGTTAAAAAAAAAAACAAAAAAAAACAAGCATCTTCCTCAAGGGAGTCACCAAAATCCATCCAAAGCACCGCCTTCAGTTGGTGCTTTATTAACGGTGGGTCAAATCACCAAGATGTTGCTCCAGAATCTGTCATAAGCATCTAATTGGTTTGATATCCAATGACCGTAGAAACCCCCAGCACATGATTCATTTTAAAAGCACTGAGTGACCCCTAGTGCTTTGTGGGTAAAGGGGCAGAGTCGATCATGAACAGGCCACACCCATCAGGATAGAAATGTTTCATCAGGCGATCAGAAATACAGAAATAAAATAAAAAATAATAATCATTACAACAGGACGAGAGAGATTCTCTTTTACTTTGTCACCAGCTTGTAGCTTCATTGGCTATTCCCTCTAAACATATTTTCTCTAGTGTGTATGGCTTAAATACAGTCTTGAGTAATGGCTGTTAAATGAAATCGCTGAACAATACTTTCTTTTATGCCCGAACCCAAGGCAATCGTTCCGTCAGGTTGGCAATGATGTGGAAATAGAAGAAATCTGAGCCTGAAGCAGGACAGGAGGATGACACCAGGGATGGAAGGTGCTTTTAAAACGTTTGGGACCTGGATGCAGGTGAGAAGGTGCTAGCAGGAGGTCCCAACCAGGGAGAGACGTCAAAGTCAGAGTCTTCCTCGGAAGAGCCAGAGGTCTTTTGGCTGAACCCGTGGTGTAGAAAAGAAAACCAAAAGGAGAAGAGTAAATTACTGAGATCATTTAAGAAGATTAAACCAATCCATCATCTTGCTGTTCAGACCAACCTGAAGCCCTGCATCTTCTTGTACCATGGTCTGCGCTGTGACCCCAGTCTGATCCGCCCCACATGAGCTGCCTCCTCGGGAGTCCAGTATTTGGGAAGGAACTTGTCTGTATCTGTGTTGACTGAGGTCTGACGGGTAGCCTGAAGCACTCTACGAGTGTAGAGGTCATCCTGAACCGGGTCGGCTGAGCCTTCACCCGATTCGCTCGAATCTTCATCGAGGGCTCGCAGGAGAAGCTCGTCATCCAGGGTGGACATTCCGTAGCAGTCTGCTCTGCTAGGTAACGATGAAATGCTGCCGATCGATTAAGATGCATAGATTCCCTTTAAGATCCACATGCATGTAGGGATCAGTTGTGTTTAAAAATTTTAGGTTAGCAAAACCTCGAAGCAGAACGTGATTATTTTTTACCAGCTCAGATAAACGATGGGAAGAGGATTAGTGAAACTCCATTGCACTTGAATTCAAACAAACAAACAAACAAAAAGTCCCATTATGATGCTGATCCACATCAGGAGTTAATCGAGTAGCTGGCAAGTAAAACTCACGTCAATGTGTTAGAAAGCCACAGCAGTGTTAGAGTTAGGACGTCATGCCATGCCATTTCACGTCACTCCAAACTCTGACCTCTGGCTTGACCTTTCATGAGGAACGGCAACCAAGCGAGACGCATCAGACATGGTGACCCATGACCTACTTGCACTGGGTGTCACCATAGGAAACGGCTTAATACACGCAGGGTTCGGCGGGACAGCAAAGTTGGCAGGAGCCACTGAGGTGGACGAACGGAAGCGCCGGCCCGCGAGGTCATCTTGAACGGGGTCTGGTTCGGGCCGGTCAGAGTCGGACTCGGAGTCGCTCTGGTAATCGAGCGCCCATTGGTGGAAAGCAGAAACGGGAGGTAGGTCAAAGCAGGGATTGACTAAGCCCCTCCCATTTTCACTACAGCCAAAAGACGGTGAGGAAATCAGACTTATAGAAGCATGTATTTTAGGGGAACAATTTAGATGCATCTTTTCCCAAAACAAAATCTTATGTGCAAGACCAGGACTGTACGATTAAATAATAACACAAGCGCTCGCCAGACTGAACACTACTGCAATAGATCCATAACTCATAATGACATGCTTGGAAAACCTGAAGCCTAAGCAAAGCACAAAGGAAACACAGTTTATGTAGTACGTACCTGTGGAGAGGGCTGACGTGACCTCTTCCGCCTTCCTCACGCTGCTCGACTCTTTTCCTTCTCAGCACCGCCGGGTTGTTTCGTCTATCCCTACTGGGAGCAGACAAAGGTTCGGTCATCCTGAAGCAGTGCTCTGCTTCTGCGTCGCTTCCGAACCCTGACAGACAGAAAACAGGAGAAGAAAGTCACTACAGGATCTCAATCCAGAGCGTGACTACACCGTATACACCAGGCTCAACACACCCCATCATCCCCTTACCTCAGAGGAGAGAAACGTTCCGGTATGTCACACTTACGTGATTCATTATCATGCATTTGACAATCACAGAGGCATTACAGAGCAGGATTTCATGCCAGCAATTTAGCCTCATTCAGATCCTGGTTTGCATGTTACATTAGGTAACATGAAAGCGGTCATGTGGACCAGGAAGCGTAACATGGTACAGAACCCGAGACTCCATATAACCCCAATTTTATCATCTCTACACTGGCTACCTGTTAAGTTTAGAATTGATTACAAACTGCTGCTACTTACGTACAAGGCTCTTAACGGTTTAGCTCCCATGTATCTAACTAGTCTTCTAACACGTTACAATCCTTCACGCTCTCTGAGATCACAAAACTCAGGACTTCTGGTAGTTCCCAGAATATCCAAGTCTACTAAAGGAGGTAGAGCGTTTTCTTATTTAGCTCCCAAACTCTGGAATAGTCTTCCTGATAGTGTTCGGGGCTCAGACACACTTTCCCAGTTTAAATGTAGATTAAAAACTCATCTCTTTAGTCAGGCGTACACATAACATATCCCGTTATATTATATTGTGCACTATTACATTAGACTTGCACATTTTTATGAACAGCAGATATGTTAATCCCGCTGCACTGCTCTTCTCTTTTTCAACCCATGCCGAGACACCCAGACGTTGTACCAGCTCCGATCGTCTTCCGTGCAATGAAGTTTTTGGACCTCCACTGAGATGAGGCCGACTCTGTGAGAATCCTGAGACATCTACAGATCTACCAGCTCCAGTTAGACTCTGTGATACTAAGAGGAGATCTGAACTCCATGTGATCCCTACACCAATACAACATTGTCTGACTGTATATTTGTAATCACACCCTCTAGTGTCACCCATATGAGGATGGGCTCCCATTTGAGTCTGGTTCCTCTCAAGGTTTCTTCCTTTACCATTTAAGGGAGTTTTTCCTTGCCACTGTTGCCTGAGTCACCTCAGACTTGCTCATTGGGGATAAATACATATACATACATACACACTGTGAACTAATATTATATATATATATATATATATATATATATATATATATATATATATATATATATATATATATATATATATATATATATATATATATATATATATATATATATATATATATACACACACACACACATTTGAATTTTTATTATATTAATCCTTTATATTACTCCTTATGTTTATCTTCTGTTCTATGTTTATGTTCTATAAAGCTGCTTTGAAACAATGTCCATTGTAAAAAGCGCTATACAAATAAACTTGAATTGAATTGATTGTAGGCGTTGGCGATGCGAGTTCTGTGACACTGGAACAGTGTCATGACTATTCATGATGCAAGATGAACTCAAGTGCACCAGCGTTTGAGTGTGAAACCAGACCAACGATGGGGACAATCACATTTGGACTTACCAGTGTGAAATAATTCAAATTTATAGCATTTATCAGACATCCTTATCCAGAGAAAATGACATTTTATACAACTGCATATGAGGGTTGAGGGTTAAGGGCCTTGCTCAGGAGCCCAGCGGTGGCTGCTTGGTGGACCTAGGGGTCAAACTCGCAACCTTCCGACTGGCAGTTCAATCCACCAATCTACATTTGGTAGTCCAAAACCTTAACCACTAGGTTCCCACATCCTTAGCAGAAAACCAAAAGAAAAAGTAAACAGCAGTTTATAAATGTTTGCTTGTTATGATATTTTTACTTTTCAGAACAGGAGTCATTACTTTTAACTCCATACAAGTAACTAATTCCCTGCAATTAGAAAAAAAGATGTATTTATAATATAGAGTAATGTGTAGACTTATGAATGAAGGCTTGCCCTAAAGTAGGTGGGAATAATCACGCATTGGCACTTGCTTATCATCCTCGGAGCTTGTACCTTCACTGCCTGCTATTAATGTATAATCTGATGGCACGCTCCGTGTACGAGACTCCACCGAATCCAGGCTCTCCGCTGAATCCTCCCTCCTGTAGCTGGGCACCTCCCTGTCAGGGTACCACGTCTCGGCAAAGCCACTGTCTCTGGCTCCAGGCTTGGAGCTCGAGGCCTCCTCTAGAGCCTGCAGGATCAGGAAGAAGATGGAGATTTTATAGTGATTTAGAGCTCAGGATGATGCTACAAATGGTGGCGAAAAGCACACTGACCTTTATTTTATTTTATCTTTTGTTTTAATTCAAGAACCTGAGACCAGGTCATCAGTAGCTGCAGGAATTACTCACTTTGGATAAGGCGATGCCCAGAAGACCCTCAAAAGCTTTAAAGTTGAGCTGCGGCCCGTTGTAGGACGGGTCTGCATGAGCCTTCCTTCCCAGCCAGTATATCGTGATCAGAACCTGAGAGAGAGAGAGAGACAGGGGGGGGCGCAGAGAGAGACAAGGGGGGGGCGCAGAGAGAGACAAGGGGGCAGAGAGAGAGAGAGAGAGAGAGAGAGAGATGGGGCAGAGAGATATAAGGGGGCAGAGAAAGAGAGAGAGAGGGGCAAAGATAGGGGCAAAAGAAAGAAAGTGGAAGAGAGAGAGAGAGAGAGAGAGAGAGAGAGAGAGAGAGAGAGAGAGAGAGAGAGAGAGAGAGAGAGAGCATGCAAAATCAATCCTTTAAGGCAGGCATTAAGCATTGCATCTTTTTTTACTTTTAATACACTGACGGTTACAGTACTGACGTTTTTCTATCTACATCTAGTCAGAGACCAAGAGCGAAGACACCCCACAAACCATTATTTTGTGTGTGTGTGCGTGTGTGTATGGGTTAATAATTGGTAAACTAAATTAAACTACACCTCATTTTCATCCAACAATTTTCTTCATATTGACCAAAGAGCTTTATGTCCATTTGGGATTTTAAGTTGTTGATCTAATAAAAAAAAAATCTTTGTTATTTCTGTTCGAATCACTTTGGGACAAACTACTCAACTGCTTATCTATTCACAGCAGATGAAGAACACGAGGAATAAAACTTACCCTCTAGTACTGAGCTCTATCATGCATTCAGTCCTAATCATCCCTCTGATCCTCCCTCCATCACCACACGGAGTACTGTGTGTGTGTGTGTGTGTGTGTGTGTGTGTGTGTGTGTTTGTTTTTCAGGCTTGTATGAAAGGCTCTTGTGTTCCTGTGCCTCTTTTGTCTCAGTTCACCCAGAAAGATCTTCCACTTATTAAACAAACAAACACTAAAAATCATTGTGCAAGGTCGCTTTACAGCCTCGGATTTTAAGAAAAATGTAAAAACAGCAAAAAATAAATAAATAAATAAGTAAATAAATAAATAAATAAATAAATGTGATTATGCCACCTAATCAGTAAAGCAACAGGTCAAGACCAGATCGAAAACACACACACGTTTCATAGAGCATCAAGTCAAAGCTACATAAGACCATATTAAAGCATGCTACAAACTAAAAGAGGCAGCTCCATAATTATTGGCACCCTTAATAAAGTTTGCAATTCGAGTGCTTTGAGATATAGAGGAGCATCCAAAAGGTCCAAGAGAGGAACAAGGAGCCTGCAGATTCAACCTCAAGAGAGACGGAGAGAAATCTTTGCTTGCTAGTCTTACAATATCAAGCGTTAAAGGAGAAGACATTAAAGCTGAAGGTTTTGCTGTATTTGTTGGCAAAAGGGACATTGAACTACAGTGAGTGTTAAATACAGGGATGCCAATAATTCTGACAATGAAAGTAACAGGTCAAGACTACAAAGAAAATAATAAAATAGAATAATTATACATCAATTAAAGGATATATTTCTCTCATTAGAAAAATAACCAAAAAACTATTGTCTTTTTTTTCATCCATCATTACCAGGGGTGCCAATACTTCTGGATCAGAAAATATGAACAGTATATCTGCATAAATCAGGGAAGAGAAAATCTAAATGAAAATAAAAACGAACAACAACAATAAATTTAACCCACTTACGTTTTTCAGTCTCCTGGACGTCTCCTGGTGTCTGTAAGCACAGAAGTGAAGTGTGTGAGCTGAAGGTGTAAAGCAGCTTCTCTCGCAAAATTCTCCGAAATTCTGTTACACAGACTCAGCTTTCCAACACGAACGCCGCTGCAAATAACAATCCCGGTTGGGGATTTGACCCGAACGACTTCAGGGTTTAAACGGCAATAAGAGCAGGTGGGTGAAAGTCAGACCAAAATAGACTGACATCATATATAGATCTGCTATAGTTTCACCACAGCACGGAGTCGTATGGCTAAATTTGGAAGACTTGCCGCGTCGCTTAACGCGTGCTGGAGATCTGCCTCATTAATCTGCCTCATTAATCTGCCTCATTTATTCACATTTTAATCTTATTTACTTACAATGAGAATATTATTTATACGCCACGTGAGGTTTGGTTCTCTGCTTCTGAGGTAAAAATTCAGCTCGTAACAACATAACGTAACTTATTTAGTAAGAACTCACGTGTAATAAGTCTGAAGAGCGAATCGGTCTAAGAACCGTGAAGAGAAGCGGATTTAATTCCCGAGGTGAGTATTTGTGCTTCAGAAACCAACAGCTTTGCAGAACGTCTTTTTCTCTTATCTGTCTCATGCTAGCAGCTCTAACGTTTCTAGTTAACAGAAGCAGTTCTAAATTTACTGACTGCCCCTGGACCAACATCTATACTATAAATCCAGTCTCTGTAGGATTTGGTGTTTACACCTCAAGCGATCCGGATTGGACGTTGCGGTGAAAACTCGAACAAGTGAATCTGGGGAAAAAGTCTGATTATTTTTAAATAAATAATCGGATTTGTAACTCCAGTGACGTACGCACGGTAGAGCCTGGGCTTGTTTTCCGTCTCTTACAGTTACACAGAAGTTGTCAGACGGACTAAAGCAGCTGCATGTAAATGTACTTGGATGTAAGTGAGCTTCGCATATTTTGGGGGGATTTCTGTATATTACTAGTTATCTAGATTAGGTTTTTATTACAGAGAGAAGTCTTCCTCTATTTGTTTCCACTCACTCTGTGGTCTAATGTAGATGTGCATTTCAGACCAGGTGTCGGTTATCCTGAGCGCTTTAACTACAGGCCACAGGTCAGAGGGTAAAGCAATAACATCCCCTCACGTCGGCAGATTCCAAACACGCTCGCTGTGAACACCAGGGGCTTTAAAAGAGGTTGTTTTTGGTTTATTGGATAAACCTCTCAAAGTTACCCCACTGAACTTTCTAAAAGGAGTTTAATTCAATTATTTATTTTTAACAGGACAAAAAAAATTTATTTTATATATATATATATATATATATATATATATATATATATATATATATATATATATATATATATATATATATATATATATATATATATTTATTTAATATTACACACACAGAAGGGGGTGTAAAGGTCCAGAGGTTGAAGCGGGGGTGAGTTTGGCATGTTTACCTGACAGTCACTCGTGTAGACACGTCCTGCAGGTCTCCAGGGTGGAAGAGCTGAGCATTGTTCAGCCCGAGTTTCCCACAGGCCTTCAGAAACACGTTCACATTGTCCTGCAGGAAGTAATGCGGTAAGTGTGGCAACAGATGATTAGCTAACACACACAGACATGCACATTCACTTTGTTTCTCTATTACTCAGTCATTGCACGCACACTCGCACGCACACTCGCACGCACACTCGCACGCACACTCGCACGCACACTCGCACGCACACTCGCACGCACACTCGCACGCACACTCGCACGCACACTCGCACGCACACTCGCACGCACACTCGCACGCACACTCGCACGCACACTCGCACGCACACTCGCACGCACACTCGCACGCACACTCGCACGCACACTCGCACGCACACTCGCACGCACACTCGCACGCACACTCGCACGCACACTCGCACGCACACTCGCACGCACACTCGCACGCACACTCGCACGCACACTCGCACGCACACTCGCACGCACACTCGCACGCACACAGCAGTTAAAGGTTTTAAATGCTCTAGAGATAATGAATAAATGAACTAGGGGCACTGACGCACACTCGCACGCACACTCGCACGCACACTCGCACGCACGCTCGCACGCACGCTCGCACGCACGCTCGCACGCACGCACACTCGCACGCACACTCGCACGCACACTCGCACGCACACTCGCACGCACACTCGCACGCACACTCGCACGCACACTCGCACGCACACTCGCACGCACACTCGCACGCACACTCGCACGCACACAGCAGTTAAAGGTTTTAAATGCTCTAGAGATAATGAATAAATGAACTAGGGGCACTGACTAATCCGGCGATGGGGGTGGAGAGTCTGTTCACTCTCTTGATGATCCCGGGCTTGAGTTTGTTGATCAAGCTGCAAGAACACAAACACCTTCATCATAGTCATCATTACTTCTCTACACTAAACAGGACAGAGTTCACACCGTTTTTTTTTCTTTTTTACACCAACATAAAGCACAAGCTTTTGTTTTATTCTCTACTCACTCGCACAACAGGACTCCATTCTCCAGAGCAGACCTAAAGTTACTGCTCCCAAACCTCTTCATAGTCACCTCCTGCACAGGGAAAAAAAAATTAGAACAAACTGTTAAATCAAATATTTATCCTTTTAAACATCGAATTAGCCAGACATATCTATTTGTATTAGTTCTACACAAACAGGGGGAAATAAATCTGTTCATTTTTGTACACAATTTTAACAAACTGATTAAAGCAAGCTGTGTAATTAAAAGTTAAGAACTCGGGAGTGAGGAGTTTTATTAAAAAAATAAAAATAATCATGTAGGAGTAATACAAAGAGCAAACAGGGCAGATGTGTCATCATCAGTGCTCATTAAAGAGACGAGTAATCAGAGTGATTACGGAGAGCTTTTTGTTCTCAAACCCGAGCTTGTTTTTTTGTGGATGGAATGCGGCTCTGACACAAGAGACATGTGACATGACTGTACGCTGAAAACATCCAGAGCGAGAAATGGAGCTGAAGTAAATAAGAGAGCGTCGTATCAGAGAACCCAAACACAGTCGCTTCAGTCATCTAGTTAACATGTCACAGCAGCAAGCAAGCAGAGAAAAGGTGCAAGCTTAAAGACGAGGAGCACAGAAACGGAAACACGTCTGAACAGGAAATGACTTTTCACCATGGCAACGCTGCACCACAGTCTGAACCGCTGGTGTCCACATTTAACATGAACCTAAAAAAAGATGGAACTAGCCTGTGAAGTGCGATTACAAGTTCAAAGGAGATGCGGTTTTCTGCTCTTCACACAGAAATCAGGTCCAAAGTACCTTTTATTTATTTAATTTTATTTTTATTTAGTTAAGCTGCTCCTTTACTGTCTCTGTATTAAATCATGTTTCCATCATTAAAACTCAGATCATACAACAGATCAGAGAAACACGCTCTGCATTCGCACTGTCCCTTTGTGTGTAGCAGCCGATATGTGTGAAAGATCTTCAAAGCCATAAACATCCACCAGTAAACTTCTAACAAAGCTTAAACCCTGGTAACCCTGTGGGTGTGATGGCTGGACCGAAAAACATGACCCGAGCACTTTTTCACAAGTTTAGAGAAACTGTGGAGTTTAAGAGCAGAGAAAACAAAAGGCTCACTAAAGCCACTGCTGAACCCTGTTCAAACGATACAAAAGCTCAACACTGTGTGTGTGTGTGTGTGTGTGTGTGTGTGTGCGCGCGTCCACAAAAATCTGATCAGACCCCAGAGATAATAAACAAGGCCAGAGTGAATCATGTACAGATTCAGCTGATACCATCGAGTGTTAGATAAAAAAATAAAACTCTACAGCGAATTCTAACTGATGCCAAGTTTCATTTATGGAGAGGTTTAATGTATATGGAAGGAGTCTCCAGTGTCAGTGCATTGTACAGATCACCGCCAGCAACCCAAAAAAATAAATAAATTAATTAATTTAAAATAAATTAAAAAAAATATATATAGACTAACAAACAAACAAACAGAGTAAGAAAATGAGTGAGCGAACATGTGCGTGAACAAATGAGTAGTAGATTATACTCTTGTTACCTGGTAAACAGCCAAAAAGCACGTTATTACCAAGACAAGTTCATTTCATTCGGGAACATGATGGATCTCTTGAGGCTGAAGATGAACTCTGTCTTACCTCCATCCATCTCTGTGCCTCGCTGAACGCCACCTCACATCCGACTGCAGTCTGCTCTCTCCACTCCATCACCAAACCTGCTGCAAGAGCTGCACGATATATCAAGGGTACATCATCATCATCATCATCATAATCATCATCTTAACGATTTTACAGCTTTTAAGGGGATACGCACTCGGCAGCCATAAACACACAACAAAACAGTTGCAAAAAATTACTAGATTCTACACAAGACTTTTTATTAATTTTTTTTTAAACAAGAATCGAGCCCAGATTATCTTTTAATCATTGTGCGTCACGTGACCAACATCACTTATGGCGGCTACAATGTGTGCAATTTTACCGCAATAAGACATTTTTGCGCAATTCTACAACCTGATAATGGGGTTATATTTTTGCATATATATATATATATATATATATATATATATATATATATATATATATATATATATTGATATTGTTTTAGCCAATCCGAAATTATTGCGACTTTTAAAAAAATAAAATAATAAAAATAAAAATTCTGTAAATAAACAGCATGAGCCTTGAATTTTGTTACACCAATTGTTTGATGCATAAACCTTCTATAAGCAGAACTGCACAGTTTATAAACAGTTTCATGCTCTCACTTTTCCGTCCTGTTGACTAACTGATTTTTTTTTTTCATCCTCACCTTAGAAACGCACCTTTCCTGATTCCCCACCAGCATGCAAAGATGCAGTCTTTCTTTGTATGGTGTTTATTCTGAACTTTCACACCACTTGTTCCTTCATGTGACCCGAAAACACGAGTAAAGTCCCTTAAAAGTGCTCCAAAATACAAGCAGCTGAAAGACGAGGACCGCAGGTTCCGCTTCAAACTTTTTTAGGCAGCGTGATGAGGAGCTCCAACGAAGCCACGCCCCTGCTGATAAAGTTAGCGAAGACCACGCCCCTTCTTTTTAAACCAAGATACAACCACGCCCCCGCTCATCAAGTAAATCGAAGCCACGCCTACGCTCATAAAGTTAACTCAATCCACGCCCCGGCTATTAAACTAATTACGTTGTGCTGCTTCGACCTTCCACATGGTGGCGCCATATTCACAATTTCGACTCAGTAACGCAGGACAGACTGGTGAGGTTTTCAGATATAATACTAAAATCCAGCAGTTCTGAATCACATTTAAGATATCTCTCAAAACAGATTATACAATTATACATGATCAGATTCACTTTAATTAAGTTGTTCTATTACTTTAAGATGGGGATTATTTTCAGTCTTGTATCTGAGATGCTTAAAATCACAGCATATATTTGTTGTTGTTGTTGTTGTACAACAATTTTAATTCTCCTAAAAGGTAATGAAGGTAAATGTATTAGTACACACTGATGCCTGCTCTGATGATTAACTGTTTATTTTTATTTATTTATTTATTTATTTTACTCCATCATGCTTAAATCAAATTTAAAATAAGTACACAGGCAAGTTTTCCTCATACCTCTAGGGTTGGGTTTCGATTCCCGCCTCTGCCATGTTCTCCCTGTGCTTTAGGGGTTTCCTCCAGGTTCTCCGGTTTCCTCCTGCAGTCCAAAGACATGCGTTGTAGGCAGACTGGCATCACTAAATTGTCTGTAGTGTGTGTGAGTGTGAGTGATTGTGTGTGATTGTCCCATGTGATGAACTGGCAGGTTCCCTGTTACCCTGTGTAGGATAAACACGACAGAAAACGAAAATCATTTATTTGTTTCATTGATATTCTTGTCAGTGCCATTCAACTCAAGACCAAATCAAAACACATGTAAATCATAAACACTGTCCTCTTCTCATCCCAGGATTAACAATCTGTATGAGTAAATAATTCTAGATTTAATCCCACTATTTAATGTCATCCAGGGAATGTTTTGGGTTCCTCTCATTTCATCTCAAAGAGATTTTCTACTCCATCCAAATGTGTAGTTCTGAATGAAATCCTGCAGCCAAACATCTTTTTTAGACAGTCTATTGAACCCATGATGTTTAACATACCATAGAGTCGAATAAATCTTTTCTTCTGACTTCTTTAAATCATAACAGACTCCCCTCTGTTGATGTTGTTGCTGCTGCACTCGCTCCACTGGCCAGCGGTAGCTGAACACATCAGATTCAAAACACTGATGCTTCCCTACAAAGCCAAAAATGTACCAGCTCACTCTTACCTCAGAGCTCTTTTCACTCCTCACACTGCACCTTGCTCCCTCAGATCAACCAGCACTGCTTGACTGGCTCCACCATCTCTCAGGGTAAGACGTAGTTACACATAAAGAGTCTACATTGTTATGGCACCGAGTGGTGGAATGAATCTTAAACTGACAGGTGAAGACCTACATCTTGCTTAAACACTTAAACTAGCTCTTATTTTTCCTGTTTGTTTTATTAAGATGGGAAGACTGAAACATAGTGAACCAGTGTTAATATATTCATTGATAGAGGCTTTGGAGAACTTTTGTATGTTGCTCTGTATAAGACAGTTTATCAGCTAAAAAAACACACAAATGCATGAATCATTGCCCTGTCGCTCATGGTGTCCCTCAGGGCTCGGTACTTGGCTAGACATTACAGGTAATCCACTGGTAAACATTATTCCTACACAGTGCCATATGTCAATGTTCAGGTGTAAAAAATATGTGTATATAATGTATTATATACATTACATTATATAATATAATGTTTTTTATATATATATATATATATATATATATATATATATAATATCATATCATATGCATAAAGATGGAAAAAAATCTGTTAACAAGCCTCTAATTCAGCCCAAGATCCTTTTATGTCAGGTGGAGCAGACACAGGAAGTGCTTCACCCAGCGACAGGAAGTTCTGTAACCAGAGCTGGAGCAGCATGCAAGACTGTCTGCCCACTGGTTTCCTGTGTGACTAGCCTGCTGTCTGATAATCAAACACACACACACACACACACACACACACACACACACACACACACACACACACACACACAAACAATTGTGTGTAACATTGCCCTATATTCTTATTACTACATGTGAGACAGGTCTTCACATCAGTTGCATGAGCATCAGTTACTCATGGTTAAAATAAAATAAAATAAAATATATTTTCAATCTGAATACACACCTGGTAAAGTAAAAAGGTGTGAAATAAATAATAAAATGCCAAATACTGATTCCATGTGTCTTTAAATCTGCTATACCTGTATAATGTGTTACACTAATCTGAAACATGCACAAAGAAAAAAAATAAAATGTCTAAATAAAGGTCTTTAAATTTCAGTCTTCTTTTCTCTTTTGTGCTGCACCACAGGTTTGAGCTTTTCAGATACACATCTTACCACAAAAATATCATCTCTCTCTCTCTCTCTCACTCACACACACACACATTCCCTCTCTCACACACAGACACACTCTCTCTCTCTCTCTCTCTCTCTCTCTCTCTCTCTCTCTCTCTCTCTCTCTCTCTTCTCTTTTCTCTCTCTCTCTCTCTTTCTCTCACACACTCCCTCTCTCTCACACACAGACACACACACAAACAAACACATACTCTCTCTTTCTCTCACGCACATACAAACACACTCCCTCACCCTCACACATTTTCTCTCTCTCTCTCTCTCTCTCTCTCTCTCTCTCTCTCTCTCTCACACACTCCCTCTCTCTCACACACAGACACACACACACAAACAAACACATACTCTCTCTTTCTCTCACACACATACAAACACACTCCCTCACCCTCACACATTTTCTCTCTCTCTCTCTCTCTCTCTCTCTCTCTCTCTCTCTCTCTCTGTGGGGAGACATACTGACATACTGAGAGGCCTGGCCTTTTTTTTTTTTTTTTTAAACAGCTAATCACTGTAACATGCTCCTCTCTCTCCCTTATAGCAAATAAGGCTTGAAGTGGGAAAATATCCACGCTTCATTTGTATTCAGGTATGTTCAGGGTCTGTGAGTGTTGGTGTCAGAGGTTTAGATCATACATAAGTAGTCTTCCTCATGGAGAGTCTTCCTTCACAGAATGTCTGTACTTAATAGCCACATTTAAATATTTAGACTTTTTTATTTCCTTTTTCTAGGTAATGCAACACCAGTTAGCCAAGCTTTTCATAGCAGCTGATATATTTCTCTGTCTAGCTCCATTAAGGGCCAGACATTAAAGAGTCCAGGATCCTGTGAAAATACTGCATGAAATTGTTCCTCATTACTTCTCGGTAACTGAAATCATGTAGCAATGTAGCTTCAAACATACTAATGCTTACTAACATAAATATCTAGATAACTAATATAAAAACAGCTAATTCATTCATTCATTCATCTTCTACCGCTTATCCGAACTACCTCGGGTCACGGGGAGCCTGTGCCTATCTCAGGCGTCATCGGGCATCAAGGCAGGATACACCCTGGACGGAGTGCCAACCCATCGCAGGGCACACACACACACTCATTCACGCACGCAATCACACACTAGGGACAATTTTCCAGAGATGCCAATCAACCTACCATGCATGTCTTTGGACCGGGGGAGGAAACCGGAGTACCCGGAGGAAACCCCCGAGGCACGGGGAGAACATGCAAACTCCACACACACAAGGTGGAGGCGGGAATCGAACCCCGACCCTGGAGGTGTGAGGCGAACGTGCTAACCACTAAGCCACCGTGCCCCCCAAAACAGCTAATTATTATTTTAAATATTGTTTCACTGAGAATCTGAGCAGGTTAGCTAAACATTAACGACTAGCTAGTTTAAAGCACTATGGAAAAACTTAGCTACTGTTACACTGAAACTATACTAGCTAAATAAATTCATTAGCTAGAATCAAGTGCTATAATAGCTAATGGCTAATATTACACTAAGAGGCTGTCTTATACAGTTCTAAATTAAAATGCTAGGTGGCTAATGTTACACTGAGGAAATGACAAAAAATAAGGAAATAAACATAGCTATTGGCTAGTTTACACTGAGGGATTGACACTAAAGGGTGCTAGCAAAATATAAATAACAAGCTAAGGTAAAGTACTGTAAAATAAAGCAGTAAATATAGCAACCTGGCTAATACTGAATGGACAACACAGAAGTATGTTAGCCAAAAATAAATAGCTAGTTAGCTTATAACAATATTCTAAAATATCTAGCTAGCATATAGTTCTATGAAATAAAAAAATAAACATAGCTAATGACTAGTTTACACTGAGACACTGAAACATAAATACTTTGGCTAAATTTAGCAACCTGGCTAATACTGAGTGGATAACAATAGAGAATTTTAACCAAACATAAATAGCTAGCTAGCTTAAAACATATAAAATTCCAAACAAATAACAAAATAAATACAGCTACTGAGAGACGAAAATTGAAATATTTTAGCTAGCTAGCTTATAACAGCATACGGTAATGTTTTAAAGCTGGATACTAAAGTGATTCTGAGCCTAAACCCTAAGCTTATTGTCTTATTGTGCGGTTAAAAAGGGGCACACAGCCACAAATTTCTTCCTCCATCATATGCATTTCTTCATCCCTCATGTAGTTATGGGCAATATTAGATGTAAAAATCATCTATGAATTCACTATATATAAATAAATATATTAGACCATTTGTGACATTCTGATTTCGGACACTATTTAGGATGGATAGAAGAATTGGGACGCAGGATATAACCAAAGAGTCCAAAAAGTTTATTGTGGAATTTTCTCTGCTGGAAATTAGCGCCGTCATATCAAACCGTCATTACATTTTTTTACCTCCAAGGTAAAAGTGAGTTGAACAGAATGGCTGGGGTCAGTTTAGATTGGGGGAGGAGTCTAAACAATACAAACGGTTCCGTGAGTGAATTTGTTGTGTATGTATTAACGGGACAAAAGCCGTCTTCTTTTGTGTACAGGGTGAAGTGACTGGATTGATTTCGATCTCCGAGCGAATAAACAGGTCTGTGTTGCGTGAATGAGTTCTGTGAACTTGCGTCACAAACATTCGGCAAGTAAACATTGAATCCTGTGCTGCTTGCGAACATAATAAACATGTCGTATCTGTGGCCTGACCACAGCTCACTGTGGTTTGCAGGAGCTGTATTTCTTCACATCATTTCCACCGCTGTTTATCGTTTCTCCTTCATGCATGCTTCTCATGGTACGCAGACATTTGATCATGACTTCTTCAGTTGAAGTGCTGTGTGTAAATGCCACAGCAAGGACCTCAGGCGTTTGTGTGTGTGTGTCGTCTCCCTTGTCACATTCTAGTGGTTTGTTTCACCTGGAGCTGCCCAGCTGTTTTGTGTGTGTGTGTGTGTGTGTGTGTGTGTGTGTGTGTGTGTGTGTAAAACACTGTAGCTTTGTCCTAACCTGGCACCAAAGAACAACGGCAAGGGGGGCGGAAGGGGCCGCAACCAGCTGTGTTGGTGTAGCATAGGGCATATTCTGGTCTCTTTAACACACACACACACACACACACACACACACACACACACACACACACACACACACACACACAGCATATGCCCTCCCTGTAACCAGACCCACCCTAGATTTTGGCATAACCTAATTCGAAAAATATGTGATGACAAGCACATAAAACTGCATGATTCAGAGTTGGTCAATTTTAGGAGCGTTATTTTCTTGATTTCTTGCATATTGGTAATCATAAACGATTGTTACGAGCAGTTGTTTAGAAACTATTCCAAGTGTTCTTTTTTGAATTAGCGCATTGAGGACGGTCGTCTGTGTTGAGTTTCGTAAACAGCCGAATAGTCTAATCTCCAGCTGCGGAGCGTTTATTCAAGAGGACCGAACTGATCAGGAGACAAAAGCTAGAATATACTCTAGATGGGATGCTAGTAAATGCTAGATGGAATGCTAGTATATCACTACAGCATGTATCACTGCTATACTCCTGAACTTCACAAACTACAGAAATGCTGCTGTTGTTATTATTGCAATACTACAGCAGGATGCTTCTACACTCATGAACATCTCCAGCGATGTCATACTGCAGTGATGAAGCATGGTGGCGGGTGTGTGTTGGAATGCTGAGCAGCGCTTGAGGTGCGAATGAGCTCATGGTTTCTAGCCATAAAAAAGAAAGGAAGAAACAAGCTCCCTTTCTGAACAGAGCCACTCTGAGACAGGGCCGAGGGCCTCGCCAGGAACATCAGTCCTCGCCAAGCCTTCCCTCCTCTCCCCCAGATCATACACAATCTCAGCCAACCTTTTATTTATCACTCTTCCTCCTCCTTTTAACACCCCTGCTCCTCTATCAGCTCTGTCGCACAGACGGCTCGTCTAGCCTGGCCTCTTCTTCTCATCTCTGTTCTTCACTCTCTCTCTCTCTCTCTCTCTCTCTCTCTCTCTCTCTCTCTCTCTCTCTTTCTTCTTAATCAGAAGCTTAATAACATCTCAGCGCTACAT
>NC_083483.1:13383814-13478814 GCF_030014155.1 Tachysurus vachellii
TTGTAAATTGAGTTTAAATGTAACCTGTAAATTAATTAATATGTCTAATACTGTATCTAGATAGAGCTTTAGCAGAGTTCTGGATTCAGGCAGAAATCATTTAGAATCATTTAGCATCAAAGCTAAATGTGAATTGAGCTCATTATGGTTTATGCAGTACATATTGGTATCAGTCCCTTTATGAGTCTCTCTCTCTCTCTCTCTCTCTCTCTCTCTCTCTCTCTCTCTCTCTCTCTCTGTATCACACAATCACAGGAGAATGCTAGGAAAGTAAGCCACTTGGTGCTAATGAAAAAAAGAGAGTTTGCTGGTCTTTTCTCCAGGCATTACTATTATATTTTCATGTCGATACCTGCCTCAGTGTTTTTCATGCTAGTATACAGCAGTAAATAAATCAGAAGTTTATTAGCTAGCCTGCCCTGAACTTTCCAGTGAACTCATACACTAGTGATATAACGATGACATGTAGAATAAATAGCATTCATATAGCAAGAATAGCAGTCAATAGCAAGCTAGCAACAAGATGTGGTAGTTTATATGACAGAAACTTTTAGCTAGCTACTGTAGTCACGCTGATAATAAGTTGGCCTAGCTAATCTAGAACCTAACACGTGGCTAGCTAGTTAGGCAGATAACATGGTAGCTTGAAAACTAGCCATATTTAATGATAGTTGCTAGTTTAGAAGATGTTCCAAGCTGGTTAGTTGGGCACATATATTAGCTATAGCTAATTATGAATAAAACATGTTAGCTAGTTACTTAGTAAAATAAGATGTTATCTAGCTAGTTATGAAGATACATTAACTAGATAATTATGCATATAACATGTTAGCCAGCTAGGTAGGATGATGCATTAAATAAGCGTGTACAATCCATCATTATTGCTTGTCGGTTATCTTAGTGCTAGATCACAGCTTAGCTTAAACCATAGGCAAAACAAATAATGCTGATTTTTTAGCGTAATTATATTGTGTGTTCTGAATTGAGAAATATCATCACACTGATCGTCGGTGCTTTGTGACATCAGTTGCGTCATCAAGGTGACTGTACAACTGAGAAATAAGCGCAATAACCTTAAAAACAAGTCCTTATACAAGTTGTTTATGTATTCAGAAGACATTTGTCTCACGTGTGACGTTTCGATGGATCGACTGACACCTGTATCAACTTTCTGGTAAATTATATCATTAAAGTGAAGTAGAGGAAAATGATTTCCACACGTCGCCATGTGAGCTACTGGGCAAACTCTGAAATCCAAGATAATAAATATACATTCCGGGTTTTTCCGCACTTTCTGAATGTTATCACGGGAATAGGAAATTCAACCAGAGGACTTGACCGATCCGGGCCAATATCAACAGTCCAATCAGCTCTCTCGGTTATGTCTGATTGATTAAAATAAACCATGCTGCAATTTAAATACCCAGAGCCAGTGAAGCCTGAGTTTCAGAAAGGATGATTTTTATAGACTATTTTTTTAAATAGCATTCTACTTTTATTTCATTTACTGCCTGTGTACTTAAAGAGGATAGATGTATACATACTATATAAATGTATAATTGGTAAGAGTGTAAAATTGTACACTGGAAAAATTATTTCCATTAGCTTGTGTTCCTGTAGCTTCATATTCGTGTTCTTGGCTAACAGGAGAGAACCTTGATGGTTCGACATGTTGTGAGATGCTTTTCAGCTCACGGTGGAGGTAAAGAGTGATTATTTGGGTTCCTGTCAAATGTTTCTACCTGAGATGGATGTTCTTGTTCTGTGTAAACTCTAGAGATGGTTGTGTGTGAAAAGATTTCTGAAATACTTAAATCACCCGTTCTGGCACCAATAATACTGCCGTGGTTGAGAGAGAGAGAGAGAGAGAGAGAGAGAGAGAGAGAGAGAGAGAGAGAGAGAGAGAGAGAGAGCAGCTTTTCCTCTTGTTCTGATGTTTGATGTGAATATTCGCTGAAGCCCTTGATGTCTTCCTGCATGGTTTTATAGACACATATCCAAATTTTATCTCTGTGACCTGTTCATTTCTTCACTGCTTTCAAAGGCTTCCTGAAGAAGAAAGATAGAAAAAATGAAATGAAGTAAAAAAAGAAATAAGGAAGTGAAAGGTGAGAATGAGAGTGTGGGAGACAGAAAGAAATAAAGAGAGAGAGTGAGACAAAGAGAAAGAGCCCTCCACCTCCATACACACCTCCACAAAAAGACGGACACAAGGTGGAAGGCAGGTCGCTATGGCAACTGACGAGTGGCCTCCAAGGAAAGTCACTCACTCACACATACACACACACACACACACTCCCTCAGACCTCCTCAATTAGCTCTGCCTGTGGCAGTCCCTCACTCACACACACACACACACACACAGACACACAGACACACACACACACACACACCCCAGTGTGTGGGCAGTGAAGTGAAGGGGCTCACATTAGGTGAGCTGGTCATCAGCCCAAGGCAAAGCAAACCAACCAACTACTATAGAAATGAAACCAGGAAATAAAATTCTTTATATTTCCTACACTGTATATGTCATTTAAAAATTGTTTTCATTTTTTCCCCATTTTTTTTTCATTGCAATGTGAATAAAGGAGAATAAAATAGAATTCTGGGCAAAATTATATAATGTTATTATAAAGTATGATAAGGCTCACTATTTATTTATTTATTTATTTATTTATTTATTAAAATAGATAGCCTATGATTTCAAATAAGTTATACAAAACCAGATAAGGTCATGAATATTGGAAGTATAAGATGGTAGAAAACAATCAAATGAATATTGGAAGATAAGATGCCTCACAGCTTCTGAATCCCCGGTTCAATCGTGAGCTCGAGATCCTCTATGTTCTCCTGCTATTTCACAAAAACCTGTTTGTAGATGGATTGGAGAATTGTGAATGTGTGTCTGTGAGACTGGCATCTCATCCAGGATGTATTCCCTCCTTACCCCCAGAGCTCCGAGGATAAACTGTGGATCCACTGCTTCCTGAAGATACAATGACACGGTTATCACAGGTCCATAAACTGGCAAAGATGTAATAGTCTGCTCCATTACATTCATGTAGACAGGGTTGGCGGTTGTGATATCTGGCCCAGCGCTGACCCAGCAGCAGCCCAGTGTGGGGTGGTAATCTTTACCACAGTAGCAGTGCTGGACCGTGTACACCATAAGGAAATGCTCCAGGCTTTAAGCCCCAAATGGATTTTCCACCCTCCTGCTTCCAGCTGGAACACAGTCCTGGATGCAGGAGAGAAAAAAAAACGTGGGTTTAGCCATTCGTGCACTTGCATCTCTTTTGCTTCTGTTTATTGGGATGTGTTTTTCATGCACTCTATTTCCTGTTATTTAAAATTCCGTCTACTGGAAATCAGATTGTTAAAAAAAAAGGTGTGGGACGAAAGAACGGTGGCTGTGATCTTCAAAGCTTTGATCGTTCTCCAAATCACAGGATACTGTCACTTGAAGGTTTTTTTTCTTAGATTGGCTTGAACAAACATTGGTCTGGTCCAAAAGCTGCTGCTTCTATACATATTTGCCTGTTTCACAATAATCTAAGAGTTGAAGCTCTGAGGCAATCTGCACACACACGTGCACACACATCACTACCACCACCACCACTGCCGACACCACCACCTACACAACCACCACCAGTCTGGGGCTATATTGTCCTCGCCCCTGGCAGCCTAAGGTTCCACCCCCTCTTCATTCACAATAGTCATGTGATGTGCACTTTCAGAGTACAACAGCTTTGTGAGAGCTCCCCATTCATTTCCTCCTGAGTAGCCTTTGAAGGAGGAGGGAAAAAACAGAGCGAGCGAGCAAGAGAGAGAGTGAAAGAGAGTGAGAGACAAGAGTCTGACCACACAAGAAAACAAGACAGAGAGCTAAAAGGACGCAATAAGGATATCACTTCTTTATCTCACGTTCCGAGACTTCAAACAAGGTCAGTTCTTAAAATTGCATTGCTTGCTTTTCTCTCTCTCTCTCTCTGTCTCTATCTCTCTCTCTCTCTTTCTCTTAGCTGTCAGCTGTCATTTCACCGAGTTGCCTGTCAAGACTTTTCGTTGCCATCTTTTTACAGACTAACCTCAAACTTGAGTAATTCAAACCAGACCTTTTACTGACAAATGGCTTTGAATATTTTCACAATACATAAGAGGTATATTAGTGCTATTAGAAGTATTAGTGCTTCATTAATTAGTAATTAGGAACACTTGAGGATCATGTTGTCATTTTCAGCAAAACAAACGAGTATTCGTAAGAATGTACATTATGACGTTACAAATTTTGATTCGACAGAAAAAACACCTTTTTCACCTGTAGATCTTTCTCAATCTAATACCACTCTGTTCCTATAATTTACACATTTATACACTAACGTATGACATATCAATCCACGCTACCACACACCGATGCTTCCAATAGTTATAGACTTCCTTTAAACGCTTTAACACTCCAGTAAGAACAAACCACCCATGCATATATGAAGCACATGGATAGCTATGTATATTTTATGCACTCTGTGTGAACCCCCGCTGTTCCATTCTTCCTTTCACTCGCTGGGTGATAGTTATGTTGGATCCACTCCAAATACCAAGAACGTCTCTTCAGAACAACAATATCTGCAGAACGATGAAGGCTGGCCTCTTCGAACAGCCGAGTCAGTAGCGGTTATATGGATGGATGGATACTCAAGCTTAAAGGGTCATTATGTGAAATTTTGAAATGCTTCTGGCTCTGATACGGTCACATAGTTTCATAAATGCTGTAGAAAATCTACAATTCGAGATATTGCAATGCAACAGATTTGACAAGCTTCTTCATTTCAAGCTTGTATTTTAGATTTTTCTGGCCCAGAATCCAGCTCAGATAGTAAACAAACAAACAAACATTTTGGTCAACAGGTTTGACAGATCTACTATGTTGAAAAAGTAAAAAATAAAAGCAAGAGCCTGAGGAGCCTGAGCGACAGTTTACGTTTTTCTGGTCCAGAAATTAGCCCCGCCTCTAGCTAGGAAACAGCTGCTACTTTTTCAAAGATGGAAAGACATGATATGACATGACCCCGACTGCAGCTTTGGTTTAAGGTTTAACGGAAATGGCAGAGATTTGTGACATCCATGATTTATTTATTTTTTTGTAATTCACAATACAGGCAGTAGAGGTCTCTAAATATTATAAACCGTTACTTTAAATGATTGTTAGCTCAACCATCCCTCTTTTCATGCCTGATGGTTGAGTTTTCAACATAATTCAGTGCCTAGTTAATAGCTAGTTAGTGTTATCTAATTTAGCTAAGAATTATAATATCACAGCTTAGATTTATATTTTCTTGTACATATGGTATGAAACTTTAGATAGATGCTCTGAGCTTTCACGAGCACGTCAGCCCCGTAACGTTCCCCCTTTACGCCTATTAGCGTATCTGTACTGTCCTGTCTGGAGCGCTGAGTTATAGCCTCCAGTCACAGGGGCTCAAGGGGCTCAAGCTCGCTTGCTCTTCTTTGACAGCGTTACACATCTGAAACAGCTGGAACGTAAGCAAACATTCACTGTGTCTTGGACTCCTGCTGACCCTGCACTGGCCTAGTGTTCCTAGCTCTGGAGAGATTGTTGTCGTAGTTGGGTTGCACGTGTACAATGTAGAAAGAGGCTAAAGGTCAGGGAACATGGGATGAGTGCAAACACAGGCATAGCAAGGGGGTTGGTCAGGTCTGTCAACATGACCAGGACACACAGTCCAACATGGACCTTGTGCTCTGCAAAGCCAATCACTGATTTAACTCATTGTCTAATTATCAAACCCATCTCCACTAATTATCAACACAAACGTCTGCTTTTGCACCGAGGGTTCACAGGAGAGGGAGTCTGAAATCTTTATTACGACGGGAAGGAACGCTACGATTTATAGGGAACACAGTTTTCTTTGAGTTTGCTGCAGCTGTGGCACTGCTGTTGTGTAACTATCCTTGAACTCAGATTCTTGTTTTTTTTTTGTTTTTTTTTTATACGATGCACTGCATGGAGACGATGAACTGCGCTTGGCTTGGATTCTAAACATGATCTAAATATGATGCTTAATTTCTCAAGTTTTCTAGGCTTCAGACTGGTACTGCTTTGTTTTGGCAGATCCAAATGATTCACGCACACACACACACACACACACACATGCATCTTTGTAAGGAACTAATTATTAATGCAGCTGATTAATGCTATACTTACCGTACCTCAGTAACCAAAAGGAATCTTTTTTAGTCCTTTCAATTCATTAAATAAAAGCTGCAGCCTTTTTGAAGCAACTTTCCTCACAGGGAGCTGCCCACAATGTTACACCCATCAGATATTCCTATCCATGTGGGGACAACGACTTCACTCTTCTGTAAAAACATGACCCTTCCCCACTACTCCTTGTCTCCTTTTCCAACCACTCCCACTCCTACACATACACACACACACACACACACACACATAAACGCAAATGTGAGTCTATGACTCACAGACCTACTGAAACAGAGTGGCAGAGTGATTTGTGTAGTGTACGGGAAATAGGGGCTCTTCGTGGCGACTGCCAGGGCCATTAAACTGAGCTCTGGAAAGAGCCGGGGGCCAAAACAGCACAGCGGATGCACTTCCTGTGGCCGAACTTTGACCCCTTGACTCCCAGGGCCCTCCTGGTGTTTAAGTCAAATTGCACACATCACCCGAGAACAGGGGAGCACTGAGAGAGAGAGAAAGAAAGAGAGAGATGCATGTGGAAGGGGTTACTGGTTAACAGTCTGTTACTGATCAACAGCTGTGTTCTGCCGAGTTGGCATTGTGATGTGGTGTGAGCGCGTCGGTGTGAGTTTAAAGTTTCTCTCTGTCTGTAGCTCTCTGTCTTCACACACACAGACACATACACAGCGCAAAAGAAATCTAAACTCACTCTTTCACTATCTCTCTGTTTCTTCCATACTTCTATCCCTCCCTCCTTGCAGCTGCAGATCTTCCAGCAGTGCAGAGGGCAGAAGTGAGAAAAACACCCCTTGCCCAGGACTCTTAAGAGTTTGTGTGTGTGTTAGTATGTGTGTGGTGCTGAAGGAAAACACAGCTGTTTGACTCGTTACAGCTAGCAGCATGATAACGCTTGCTGGATGAAAAAAATGTGGTGAGACAAAAGGAGACACGATTTCAGAAGGTCTAGCGAAACTGGAGGTGTCACTAAAGGTGAGATTGAGTGCAGCAAGAATGTGTTGCAGAAACACTCTCTTTTTTGCTGTTGTTTTTTGTGTCTTGGCTTTTTTTCTCTCTCACTTCTCCTCTAGTCTTCTGAGCCAAAAACTAAAGTTCCTGTCATCTTTCTTTGTGTTTGTCTCTTCCTCTTCTGTATGATTGCTCTTCTCTTCTCTTCTCTTCTCTTCTCTTCTCTTCTCTTCTCTTCTCTTCTCTTCTCTTCTCTTCTCTTCTCTTCTCGGTCACTGGCATTCACAATGCCACACGAGTGTTTTCTGGCAGGGCTTTAGAAGAAGCCCAAGCTTTCCCACAATGCAGAGGACAGCTGTGGAGGGCCAGCCACTGCCCCCCAGAGCTTGATGAGAATGTGCACAGATCTCTTCCAGCTGTGCTAGCAGACCAGACCATACTCAAGCACCTTTTGGTCGTTTATGGTCATGCACAAAGCAAATATCTGTCCTCATCAAACAAGGTTATTTCAGATTGGGTCCTGGGTTTCAAGCCATTCCACTAATTAGTAGGGTTAAAAAAACAAGAAGTCGGCAGGGCTGCGGTATATAGATCGCCTCTAGAAATTGTCCATGGATTTCTTCGATGAAAGGCATGAGGTCACTTAGTTAGCTTGAGTGAGTGAGTGAGTGAGTGATGTCACCACTTGAAGTATTCCTAAAGAGGTTGGTATGTTGTCTGGAAATTTTTTTTTTAAATCTGCCATTTCATGAGTTCCTTCATGGTCCTGTTTGCACCATTGCACAATATCGCCAAACATTGATGTCCTTCAGCCATTGCGCAATCCCGGCCCTCTGATAATAAACAGTTTGACAGTGTGCGGTTCAACAGTTCAAGTCAAATTGCACACATCTGTCTTAGCCTGTCCAAGGGAACACTAAAGAGGCAGCCTCAGATCTTTCTGGCTCACTGTCTTCATGCAAGAGCGTATGGCAAGAGTGCACCAGATCCAGACTGAGCCCAAGAGGCTAAGAGGGAGAATGGGCTGTTTTTGTGCTGATCTTAGATCAGTTTCTGGCGCGTCAAATCACGAGCGTCAACTCTGGTGATAGTCCAGGTTGCGATAAAGAAACAAAATCTGGGGCGAAAAAAATGTCTTGTTCAAGCTTATTGGATCGATGACAGGAAAGACAGTCTTGTGACATTTTTTGTTTGCATGTGTCGGTCTGGAGCACATCCTGTCAGCTCTGATGAGTCTACTGCAAAAAAGAAAATGCTATCAGTCTCACTGTACTGACGCGCTGTACTTAATAGGCGGCATATACCTTATTAAAGCCTCCTGCATACTTCCAGGCTCCAGGAAGCTCGATCCGCTCTCAGTCTAGTTGTAGGGTGTCTGTGTGGCTACATAGACAGATAGAAACCGAGGTGTTTGGGCCATGCCCCAAATCAATAGCAGATGTAAGAAGAGAGTGTGTTTTGGCTAGCTTTCTTTCAGAGAGAGAGACACCAGAGACACTGAAAGTGCAGAAGCTTAATTTCAGAAGCAACTTAGTAAATCTGCAGGAGATAGTCTCAAATATTTATGTAGTGTCTTGGACGACAAGTGGGAACTATTTAGACAGTGCTTTCAGTGTGAGGCAAAAAAAAAAAAATTATTTATATAGCGATACCAAGTCCTGACTCTTTTAAGCTCCAGGATATGATTGTGTTTATTATTGTATTCATAATGAAAACTTTTTTTTAATCATTCCACAAGATTTGTGAATCTATGAGCTTATAGTAGAGGGTTTTACTAGAGAATTGTTGTCCCTGTTTTGTTGGCAGGATTCAGTGAGCCTTTAAAACCTAAAAAAAAAAAAAAAATAACATTTTGATTTGTTCTTTCATTTGATATTGCTGTCAGTCGCATCCAAAAGCCTTTCCAGTTATTTCTTGGACATAGCGTATTATCTTTCGTAGAAAACAGACATTTAAATAGTGCACCTCTCCTAACACACACACATATACACACACATACTGTGAGGCTGAGCAGCGTCCTGGCTCTGCCCGGCAGCAGCCCCCATCCGACTCGAGTCATCCGCCAAGGAAAACTAGAGCCGCTGAAATGGAAAGTCTGAAGTCACTCTGGGTTTTTTTTGGCGAGGTCTGATTACGCAAAGCAGGAGAATCCAGCAGGAGGGGTCTGCATGTTCCTGAATGCGGGTCCAATCCGGGAAGTCCGAGACATCTCTGTTATCTGTCAGTGACATCAGCTTCGGACACTCCAAAATATATGGTTAGGTAAAAGTTCGGCATGGGTTCAGGGGGGGGTTTGGAAGGACCACGATCTTAGATTAGGACTAGAAGATCCAGATCTTTGTGTCCTGGAGATGTTTTATGACAATCCAGCCTTAAATAAGAGTCCTAAATAATAGAAAACATTTCTCAAGGATTGTTTTGAGAGTGTAGTAATTCTTTGCTTTTGTAAACGGATCATTCTATTCTCTTGAATCTCTTTGCAATATGGCAGTGGACGAACTCTTTGTGGAACCTTTCCTTTGACTGTTTGGTATTTAAACTAAACCCTAGCCTAAACCCTAAAGGAATATACCATTATGCAAATTAGATCATACCAATTCTGAGAAAAAAGGTTCTTCAAGTGTTCCTTGGAAAGAATTCTGAAAGAGAAAACATCTGTTGTAGGATTATATGTAGTGTTATATAATTCCCAAAGAGAAACAACACTACACTTGTACACTTGTATTATTTTTTTCATATCTTTTTACAGATCCATTTAAAAAGAACTTCCAGTCTGCTGTGGCCAGATCAAACACATGGTCCAATTTCCATCTGCACTCTTATCTGTCTCTTGCACCAGGGAGATTATTGAGTAGAGGTGGAGTAGGTGGTGTTTATCCAGAAGGCACAAAGCTCAAACTGGTTATTGGCGGAGCAACAGGGTGGAAGGAAGTTGTGCTGACTGACTGAGGTCTTGAGCTCTGATGAAACCGACCATCTCCTTTACAAAAAAGAAAAAAAAAACATTGACTCAATGCTTTCTCATCTTTGTTTGGTTCTTTGCACTTTGGGCCAAAAGATGACTTGCAGAGTTGAAACTTTTTACAGAGTTTTATCAGACAAGGATAAGGCGTAGTCCTGGAATAAAAATGGCCTTTGCGATAAGAACGCTCAGATCAGTTTCCTGACAAATTGAGCACTGAATTAATATGAAGAACACACTTGAGTCGCTAATTTGTGAGAAGCGTTTCTTAACCACATCTGAGGTTTGTCTTGTTCATTCTAGTAGGCCCCTGATCCTTTCCCCAGAGTGGAGGCTGAAGTGGATTTTGTCCATCTCTGACTTCCATCACTGACATGTCATGCCTCATTCTGAATGAGGTTGATGTTGGCCAGCTGTTCTTTCACCAAAGTTTCTCCCTCATCAAAAACGGGTGCCAAAGAAAATCTCTCCTTCTCACAAAGGCTATTTGATTCCGATCCGGATCCCAACCTCAGCCTTTCATTGATCCTGTACCTTACCATTAATGCAAATCTGATTAGCCATTTGTAACCATTACAATGTCACCCTTTGCTGGTTGATCCTGTGGCTAATGCTGAGAGCCTGCTTCCTGAACCCTTTTGCAGGGCAACAAACCCTTAGAGTGGGGACTTATTGATGCTTAGGGGTCCATTCAAGCCTTTTCTAGGTTGTTCTAGGTGTTACAGGGGCACAGCTGTCGAACATACGGCTCTTGATGAAGATGCTGATGATGATGATGATGGCCTGAGGTACGGCGAGCCACCTGTAAATGGTATTCCTCTGGTGAATATTTTATGTATATCAGGAAAGATTACAGTCCTCTTAAAGCAGGTTAGGTTCTGGTTAGTTCACTAAACACATCCACATACACACACACACACACACACTTGGAGCATGGGTCAAGGAATTCTAATTGTTGTGCAGCCATCCAAGACCCCACCCATTTCCTTTGACATCCTGTCTGCTTCATTGCTCACACACATAAAAATCCAGTTCAGCAGAGGCCAAAGCAGTCAGCATGTTCCTGCCCCGGGTCTCTCCTGAATCAGCAAGCTCGCCACAGAATTCTCAAGCGCCACCATTTATCACCATGCTACTGTATATGCTGAGCTGTAAAAGCATAGCTAACCTATTGACCCCCCCCTCAACCTCTGAAGCTTGTGTGGCCGGCATTTATACGAGCGGCAGCTTCTATTGCGTTCTTTCCACGTTTTCACGTCCGTGACCAGGCTGCCTTGACCAGCACACGGTCTGTTCATTTAATCCAAGCTGCACAAAAAATAGTTCTGATTAAGAATACTGATAAAGATGGTTTTCTAGTTGCTTGCAGGTTCCTGAATTAGTGAGGAAGAAAATTCTTTGTGAGGAAGAAAAAAGTTAACAAGTTAGAATCTTATGCTTTAGTTTATCTTTTATGAGTTTTAAAAGCTAAGTAGACTTTTTTATAATCTAATCAGACTCCGATACGATTTTCTACTATTGTAGCTCATTACCTCTGAGATCGATATGAGATGCATTTCTATTCATCACAGATGTAACAAGTGTTTATTTAAGATACAAACCGTACCCTTCCTGTTAGATCAAATCAACTGAACCGTTCTCCTCTGACCTTTCGCACCTTCTCATTACGCCCTTGCCTGGATGTTTTTTTACTCGCTTGCTTGTTTTTCGCACCATTCAGTATAAACTCGAGAGGCTGGTAAGTGTGAAAATCACAGATCAGCAGTTTCTGAAATACTCAACGCGACTGTCTGGCACCCACAAACATGAAACTGATACGGTCAACGTCACTGTGAACACATTTTTTTCCCCCCACATTATAATATTTGCAATTATGACCTGTGGTCTGCATGTTTTCCTGTTCTGCTCTGCTGTTAGGTGATTGGTTGATTGTATAACCACATTAAAGGACAGGTTGTGTTAAAAGTGACAACATATAACTCTTTAAAGTTTCTATGCAGAACCCTTTAACAGAAAGTGTTCCTTTTCCTTGTTTTAACACTGCTGGAGATTTTATCACAAATGTTTTATATTACAGTGATAAACCCGATTGAAAAATTCATTTGATTTATACAAAAGTTAACGCAATCGTTGCATACATTTGATTCCAGGGGTCCCAATTGGTTTGGGTTCTCTTAAGATAATAAAAATCGAGGAATAAAAAGCTTTAATGGCAACAATAAATACCAGAAATAAAATGCTGCCGAAGTTGTAGTTTTTTTTTCTTGCAGGCAAGAATCTCTTACAGTATTAATAAAATAAAAAGAAAGATAAAAAAATAAGAACTGATTTAGTAGGTGTTGGAGGAATATATTTGAACCTAATGGCATTTTACTTTTACATGTGCCAACACACACATACCTACATACACACACACCTACATACACACACAAACAGAGTGAATAAAATCAGACTGAGAGACACAACATACAAGCAAACTCAGTTGAGGTGAAGATGCTTAACTATCCGACCCTCTCACTGAAGCACTACTGATATTACGAGCAGCGTGACTGTCAAAAGGATTTATTACACAGTTCGAACGGTTCGTTACACCTTACCAGCCCTGCCGGGTCTGTCTTGTCACATACTGTTAAACTAAACATTCAATTTATCTCTCTATTTAACCCACATCTTGTTTTTATTAAGTTTGTTCATGTGGTCAGGCAAAATTTTCTGCTCTGATTTTCATATGGTCATTTTATCATTTGAACAGAAAAACTAACACGTCCCTTTTCTCTCTCTCTGTGTGTGTGTGTGTGTGTGTGTGTGTGTGTGTGTGTGTGTGTGTGTATGATCAGGATGTTGATGCTGGACGGGATGCCTGTCCTGCGAGTCAGAGCAGAGCCCGTGCAGATGCAGCGGAGGGTAAGCAGTTTCACCGCCCCAAAACGTTACGCCATGACGTCATTGTGTAAACATCAGCCAGCTAACAGATATCACTGGAAATCTGATAATTTTCTGTTTTTGCAACTATGAAATACTACACTAAATGATTGCATCAAATGTTATTATAAAGCAAAGTCAGTTATATTACAAAGCCTTTTTTCCATTAAAAACTTTCCTTTCATTAAAAACTCCTATAAACATTGCTAAAAAATAGCTAGCTAAGATATAGTTAATATAACCTTAGCACATTAAGCAGGATATTTTATGCGGTTCGAAAACAAGCATGACTGTGTTACTACGTAACTTGTCTAGCTAGCTAAACACATCTTTAGCCGGGTGGTTAAATAACTGTTAGTAAACTAGCTTAAAGTCAGATTTCAGAGTTTATTATTAAAATATAATTTTATTAGCAAACTATTGTAACAGCAGCCAAACCACTGGTATGTTACTACAACATTACAAGCAAGATGTACTCAGCTACATTATGCTAGCTTAACTTACTTACCTAGATAGCCACCTATATAGGGGTTAGCTAAAAAAAAAAAAAAAATACATTAGGTCTTTATTTATGCAATTTATTTACCAGTGGACAGATCTTTGTATATATAAAATATAAGCTTTATAACTGTTATATTTGTGTGTGTGTGTGTGTGTGTGTGTGTGTGTGTGTGTGTGTGTTTATGAAATATAAAGCTATGTTAGATGTTTTTTTAGTTAGTTCCCCCATATCTGCTAGCTTGCTTACCAAGCTAACTGCCTATTTAGCTAAACACTTAGTTAGCCTGTGGCAATTTTACAAATATTTTTACAGAAGCCAAACCTGTGAAACATTATAGTATTAGATTAGCTACATTATATATGTTTGCTAGTCACTTTGCCTACCTAGCTAACTACTTCTCTGGCTAGGTGGCTAGCTAGCTGATATTAAACAATCTAGCATACTTTTTATAGGCAGTTTATTTAATAGCAATCAAACTTGTGAAAATGCAAAAGTAACAAAACAAGCATGATTTTGTTCATCACAACATGAGGTGAATACACTAGCTGGCTATCCTAGCTAACTAGTAGCATAGCTAACCGCTAGCTCAGGTTTGTCTCAGTGAAATATTCAGTATTCAGTATTTTACTCTCTCACACTGATTATACCAGATGATTTTTTTCAGTGATAGATTTAACTGCAGGAACGTGCACCAATCTGTTTAGTTAAGTAACAATAACATTAGTTGGCTAGTTTAGCACACAGCATCTGTGGCTAGTCCTCTGAACTGAAGAAATAGAAAAGTGTGAAATCAGCACTGTGTTTAAATACAATTTACAATCACTGTTTTATATAATCAGAAATCATAAAGGTTATATTTCTTTTTAAAAATGCTGATTTTTGTATTAGCATGTGGGATTTCTTTTCTTTTCTTTTTTTTTTTCTTTTTTTTTTTTTAACTTTTAATCTACCTGAACCTCAATAATGACACTATCTCTTTATCTCTTACTCTCTATCTATCTGTCTGTCTCTCTATGTGTCTCTCTCTGTCTGTGTGTCTGTCTACCCCCTCTTTGTCTTTAGATATCTCTCTCGCTCTCTCTCTTACACACTCAGTCTGTCTTTCCCATTTTCTGTCTTTATTTCTTTCTGTCTCTCTGTGTCTCTCTCTGTGTCTCTCTCTGCCCTTCCCTCTCTCTCTCTCTCTCTCTCTCTCTCTCTCTCTCTCTCTCTCTCTCTCTCTCTCTCTCTCTTACACACTCTGTCTGTCTTTCCCATTCTCGGTCTTTACCTCTTTCTGTCTCTCTCTGTGTGTCTCTCTCTGCCCCCCACCTTATCTGTCCTTCTCTGCCTGTATCTCTCTCTCTATCTCTGTCTCTCTCTGTCTCCCCCCCCATCCCTCTCTCTGTCCTATTGCGTTCATGGTTGTTTGCCTGAGGTTTTTTGTGTGTGGGCTACAAAGCCCCGCATCAGAAGTGCGAAATAGCAGAGCGGACAGTTGAAGCATGCATGTGCTGTTTGATCAGGATCGGTGCCAAAGCATTTTTTTTTATTATTTTCTTGGAAACTTTGCTCCCCCCATGCTGTCCAGAAGCTTTCTGAGTTCGGAAAAAGAGAGGTAATCAACAGAAGGAACCCCCACCTTCATTTTCCCTTCCGAATAAGGGGTTGGAAACTGACTGTGTAGGGGGAGAAGAGGAAGGATGAAGATGAGCAAATTAGATGAGAGAGAGAGAGAGAGAAAGAGAGAGAAAGAGAGAGAGAGAGAGAGAGAGAGAGAGAGTTGAGGTTTCAAAACAAGTTTCATTTCAGTTGAGAAACCTCCAAGCCAGCCGACCGCAGGAAACACAGCGGAAAATTAGGGCACATTTTCTTTGACACTGTCTATAATGTGCATGTGCGCACCGACAAATAAGTAGGTTTTACTGCATGTGTCAGGAGAATAAAGATGCCGTCTGGATCGTTTAAAAGCCTGTGAAGTTCGGGTCATTTAAATCAAACCGTGTGAAAAATGATAATGGTTTGCAATTTTGTCATGCAGTAGATCTGACTACCTTCATCTTATCAGTCTGTTGTTGTTGTTGTTGTTTTCTGGTCCTAGAAATCCTTAAATTAACTTAAATAATGAAGTATAAATATTTGTTTTCCTTTAAACAGAAATTTAAATTCATCCTACAAATGAAATTTATGAGTCTTTGTTTTTATTCATTTTTTTAGTCTCCTGAGATCCGTCGCTACGCAGACATGGGAGTGTTGGTGATGGAAAGAAGGTTCCGGACTCATTCTCCTGAAAAACGCTTTCCGTCAGACCTGTTCCAGATGCAGACTGAGCCTGTAGACCTTTCCACCAACAGATCCCGCTCTTCGCCATCATCATCATCGTCGTCATCATCATCATCATCATCACCCTCTTCATCTTTGCTGCGTTTTTCGCCACGTTCCCCCCCAGTCTCCTCCACCAAGTCTCCTTCATCATCTTCTTCATCGTCAGCATCATCATTATCTTCATCATCGTCATTATCGCTGCCTTCGTCCTCGCCTCCGTCGGTCATAACTCCCGTGCCACGGTTAAAGATGTCTCCATCAAGAGTGACGTCTCCTCCCTCCATCACTCGCAGGGGGCAGCCATTCCTGCACATACCCCAGGTCATGCCTCCTTGCCCTAGCCCCATCCACCTGCACTCCCGTAGAGTCCCTGTGGTGGTACAGCCCATGCCAATGGTCTACGCCGGGGTCGGTTCTTTGGGACCTGGTGGTCTCATGGCACCCATGCTGGAAGAGAGCAGGATACATAGAAAAGGTGAGAAAGAGTTCAGGCCAAGAGAGGGAAAGAGAGAGAGATGAGGTTTCAAAGAGAGAGACACAGAGAGAGAGAGAATGTATGCTTTAATAGACAAACATGGCAGAATAACTGATGGTTCTCCGTATAGTTTACAGATTCTCGGCTCTTCCCCTTCCTTAACATCTGTACCTTTCCAGCTCTGGCACTGGCTTTGACATTTGTTCTGTTTCCCCCTTCTCATTCTCTCTCTCTCTCTCACACACACACATACACACACTTCCCCTTTTTCTATCTGTCTCGCTTTCTTCATCGTCTGCAAAATCCTCCCTGCAAACTCATCAGCGTTAATGACACAACCCAGAACCCGAACAGCCACCGCTTGATTTTTTTCAAGATTGTTCTGTTGTATTTCTTCACAGTCTTTCTTCAGTTTATTTAAAGGTACCCGTTTATATATAGTTTAACCGTGCTCTCTGCCCCTGTAACAATCCTAAAATGTACATTAGTCAAAAACTGTGATTTACATCATTATCAAAATGGATCTGCTAGATTTGTTGATTTCATTCTCTGTTTTGAAATTTTCTGGCCTGGAAAATAGCTCTAGCCCTTTATCTGAACGTCTTACTAGGCATTTGTAGTTTTCATTTTCATCTGAGGAGAAAGGTAAACACCTTTTAATAAAAAAATTGCAAGACACTTAACAGAAGACAGACGGCGCTAAAAATTATGAACCGCCCCTTTAAATTAAAGTACGGTTAATACAGTATCTTCTAGATTTTTTTTAACTAATATGTGCTTTCTATTGTGTAAGGAGACTGATATGTAGGCTTTGAACGCACACAAACACATACACACATGCACATATACACACACACATACACACACACTCAGACACAGACATTTCTCAGGGCAGCCTGACTGCTTTCCTGCTCGAGCGCTGTTTATAACAGGCTTAGTGGCAGTTGTGAATTTTCTCATTTTAACCTCGTTCTTTTGAAACAGAGCAGACAGAGAGGTTACCTAACACCAACCTCCTGTAACACACACACACACACACAGCTTATATGCACTTCAAGTATGATCTGTTTAAAATAAAAAAGAAAAATGTAAAAATCTTAAGGGCCTATGCCCTCTACTGTGTCTAGAGAGGTTTCTATGGCAACAACAAGACAACGCAATTAGCCGTAACACTTCTGTATAAGTGTTAAAAGATATAAAAAGATCACTGTAAAACTATAAAAGATCACTGTAAAATAATATCGATAATAAAAGCACAACTCCACAGACAGACACATCCGGCTACAGTTGCACAGGATGTGATTTATACGCTTTTGTGTTTAGCAGGAAATCCTGTACGTTTCAGAGCGCTAGTCTTCAGATTTAGCATTAATTAAGCTGAGTCACAGAGAGTTATTAGAAAAACCTGAGGTAAGGAAAATCCCAGCATCTGATTGCTCAAATAAAACGTTCTTTATTTCCTGAAAGTCTTTTCTGTTTTTCATGAAAATATCTTTCCAGATAACAGCTTCATTCGTTCCAGACTACAGTAAAAGAAAAAAAATGATCAGTTAATCTTTGATCAGGATTTGAGAAATCATATTTGTGATTTCATATGTCACTTCATATGTCACAAATCATATTTGTCATTTCATATGTCACATCTGTAGGCATAAACTTTATTTTTTTTCTCCACATGATCTTATAAGCATGACTGAGGAACTTCAGACTAGTTCAAATTCACCTGTAGACATGATGTTTTGTGATTTAATATCTACAATAAACAGTCTAACTGCTAGTAAACTAGCACACGATTGTCATAGCCATGAGGAAGATTTCAGTCTATGTATTATCATATCATCATATCCTTGGTCATGTATTTAAACAAACCTTTTTAGATTTATAGATTAGCTTAGTTAGCCAGTTAGCTCGACTAGCATGCAAATTCTCTTAACTAAAGTTTCAAGAAGCCACATCATTACCAAGTAGCTGTTAGGTCCATTTTTAGGTCAAACCAGGCTCATAATAAGTTTTATGTTTGAATGTTAAATTTAAATGTAAATTTTTTTCTCATCCTTATCTCCAGTCACACACAGAGTACAAGATGGACCGTCTCCACGGCGATCTTTGAGTGACAGCGAGGATGATGACCTGCCCAATGTGACGCTGGACAGCGTGAACGAGACCGGCTCTACCGCCTTGACCATCGCCCGTGCTGTACAGGAGTGAGTTTTACACACACACACACACACACACAATAATTGTTTTTCTGTGTAATTATTTAGATCCTCAAGTTGTACAAAAAAACACCTTTAAGCCCAGAATAACAAACCCATTTTTTTAATGTTTACAGTTAATTTTAGTAAAACATTTATGCACCTTTATTACAATTTTTTTTGTATTAATGAGATTCTAGGTGGAACATTTTCCAAAATCTTTCAGGGCCAGAATGACAAATTGAAGAATGCTTTAAGATGTTAGCTAACTTTTGTTAAGAAGAAAAAAAACATTATTTTTATACACTGTTAGAAAACAGTTTCTTAGTGGTTCTTTACATGGGGAATGGTGGGAAACCTTCAGAAGAACAAACTGAAGAACCTTTAAGAATGCTGGAGAACTATTTGGTGTTTATTTTCTTTGTTAGCTTGTTTGAGAACTTCCTTAGAATAAGAATCTTCAGGGTTCCTCGGACAGTTAACAGTTAACAAAAAGTTGTTGAAGTGGTTCTAGTTTAATGGACACTTCAATGAGAAACCCTAAAAACTTTAAGAGTTTCCTATTGAGGCAAATCAAAGAACTCTTTCAGGTGTTCAGTGGAATCTCTTGTATGTACAATTTCAAGAACAGGGAACAGAAACTTGGATCCTTTTCTGAATGGAAAACTGTGTTTGATATCATAGTGTCATCTATCAACTTTTTATATATTCCCTACTTTTCTTTTTAAGATGGTCAGACTACCTGTACTACTAGACCTGTATCTTGTGGGTTCTTCGGATTGTTAATGATTCAAAATTTATAATCTAGAAGCGTTAGCGGTTCTCCAAATGAGAACATTAAGAAGCTCTCTGTGTGACATTTTAGTAATAGTATAAATGTAATAGTAATATTTTCATACACAGTTAGAGAAAAGTGGAAATCGTTGTTCTTGAAAGCAACAACTTCTTTTGTACAGTTCTACAGAATAACTTTAAAAAATTCCTTTGATGGTAAATCAAAGAGCCTTTCTAGGTATCTCACGTACAGACACACATGCACAATACAAGAAAATTCACAAAGATCCTCAATAATCTGTCATTGTGTTAGTGTGTGTGTGTGTGTGTGTGTGTGTGTGTGTGTGTGTGTGTGTGTGTGTGTGTGTATGTGTGTGTGATCCAGCTGCTTTTGTCTCTCAGTTTGATAGAATTTTGTGGAGACACTTTCCATGTCAGCATGAATTCATCATCATTATAAATGGGCACTTGTGAAGGAATGGCAGATGTGCAGGTGTGTGTGTGTGTGTGTGTGTGTGTGTGTGTGTGTTTGTGTGTGTGTCTAACTCAGTCCAAAGGGAAGCTCATTAATAAAGGAATTCTCCCCGGAGGGTGACAGAGGCTCCTCCATATTCAGAATGCCCGCAAGGCTTGTGTGTTACGGTGCGGCTGTGCCAGCTGATGGGCACACCAGGGGGAGGAAGAGGAACATGGCTGCCAGCAGTGTGAAGCTCTGTGCCAAGCCTCAAGGCAACAATGTGTTTGACTGTGTCATGGGGTGTGTGTGTGTGTGTGAAAGAGAGAGAGAGAGAGAGAGAGAGAGAGAGAGAGGCCGGATGAGCTGGCTAATGCACTCTGCCGTTCCTTAAAATCATTGTTTGCACAGGTCTCAGAGGGAGTGTGTTTCAGGGACGCAGGTGCATGAGGCGACCAGGTTCATGTCACATAAACCCAGTTCGCTTCTCCTGATCCCAGGTCAGCAGAACGCACCGTACGCCATTGTCCTGTGTGTCAGAAACCGTTTACGAACTGATCCGAGCTCAGTGGCACTGCCATGCACGTCCTCGCTGCAGGAAAGCCCCTTCCCGTGCCTCCAGGAGGAAAAAATGTTTAAACAAAGGACGGAACAAAAGAACAAGCTCTACCGTTTTTAGATGGCGTTCAGCTGCAGCTTCCCTCTGCCTCATTCAGCCTTTGCTAAAAAAAACAACAGTATGAAAACCTTTAGGACACAAACAACTCACACCTCCATCAACTCACACCTCCATCTAGTCACACCTCCATAAGCTCAAACCTCCATCAACTCACACCTCCATCAACTCACACCTAGTCACACCTCCATAAGCTCAAACCTCCATCAACTCACATCTCCATCAACTCACACCTCCATCTAGTCTCACCTCCATAAGCTCAAACCTCCATCAACTCACACCTCCATCTAGTCACACCTCCATAAGCTCAAACCTCCATCAAGTCACACCTCCTTCAGCTCAAACCTCCATCAACTCACACCTCCATCAACTCACACCTCCATCTAGTCACACCTCCATAAGCTCAAACCTCCATCAAGTCACACCTCCTTCAGCTCAAACCTCCATCAAGTCACACCTCCATCAGTTCAAACCTCCATCAACTCACACCTCCTTCAGCTCAAACCTCCATCAACTCACATCTCCATCAACTCACATCTCCATCAAGTCACACCTCCATCAGCTAAAACCTCCATCAACTCACATCTCCATCAACTCACACCTCCATCAACTCACACCTCCATCAACTCACATCTCCATCAACTCACACCTCCATAAAGTCACACCTCCATCAGCTAAAACCTCCATCAACTCACATCTCCATCAACTCACAGCTCCATCAAGTCACACCTCCATCTAGTCACACCTCCATAAGCTCAAACCTCCATCAAGTCACACCTCCATAAGCTCAAACCTCCATCAACTCACATCTCCATCAACTCACACCTCCATCTAGTCACACCTCCATAAGCTCAAACCTCCATCAAGTCACACCTCCTTCAGCTCAAACCTCCATCAACTCACACCTCCATCAACTCACACCTCCATCTAGTCACACCTCCATAAGCTCAAACCTCCATCAAGTCACACCTCCTTCAGCTCAAACCTCCATCAAGTCACACCTCCATCAGTTCAAACCTCCATCAACTCACACCTCCTTCAGCTCAAACCTCCATCAACTCACATCTCCATCAACTCACATCTCCATCAAGTCACACCTCCATCAGCTAAAACCTCCATCAACTCACATCTCCATCAACTCACACCTCCATCAACTCACACCTCCATCAACTCACATCTCCATCAACTCACACCTCCATAAAGTCACACCTCCATCAGATAAAACCTCCATCAACTCACATCTCCATCAACTCACACCTCCATCAAGTCACACCTCCATCAGCTAAAACCTCCATCAACTCACATCTGCATCAACTCACACCTCCATCAAGTCACACCTCCATCAGATAAAACCTCCATCAACTCACATCTCCCTCAACTCACACCTCCATCAACTCACACCTCCATCAGCTTAAACCTCCATCAACTCACACCACTATCAGCTCAAACCTGCACAACCTCATAACTCCATCAGCTCACATCTCTATCAACTCACACCTCCATCAGCTTACAACTCCATTAGATCACAACTCCATCAGCTCACACCTCCATCAGCTCACACCTCTATCAGCTCAAACTTCCATCATCTCAAACCTCTATCATCTCCATCAGCTCAAAACTTACTCAGCGCACACCTCCACAACCACATATCAGGTCTCACTAATCAAGGCTGACCAATCAGGAGCTATGTTTAAAAAAAATCAAACTTGTTTAGTCTTTTAGTTTTTTTAGTTCTTTCTTTCTTTCTTTCTTTCTTTCTTTCTTTCTTTCATTCTGTGTTTGTTTTAAAGCTCATCAATTTAATTAAAGGGAATATCATTTCATCCCTCCATTACTTTTAGTTCTTGGCCCAGTGTACTGGCACAAAATGCTTTCATTCCTAACTCTATCTGTTTGCTTTGACCTCAACTCTACACACTACACTGCGTGGAGGCTGAAATCTGCTGATGATCTCCAAATCCATCATCAATAAGATTTGTGCATCTCCCGAGACGTGGTCATGTCAGAGCTTCTTAAAACCAGCCTGACGACGGCCCTCTGCTCACTTCGCTCCCTCCGTCATGTCTTGTGCTGAATCGTTTTCTCCTCCCTGTTCTGGGAGAGAATGAGAGAAGAGAAGATCTGGGAGTTGAGTCAAGCTTCTTTTTCCCCTCCATCTCCTCTAGGCTCCCAAAAGAGTTTGAGCTGCCAACAGCCACAGGTGGCCGTTCTCCCCTTTCCACATGACACACACACACACACACACAAGCACACACACACACACACAAATGATGTACCCCTGTAGCCCAAGAGAAACAGGAAGTGAGTCTGTAGGGGGTGAGGAGCAACTCCCAATCTTATCCAGATAAATCCTGTTGGACTCAAACCACTGATCCAGGATCATATCTGCAGTATGTGTGTGTGTGTGTGTGTGTGTATGTGTGTGTGTGTGTGTGTGTGTGTGTGTGTGTGTGTGTGTGTGTGTGTGTGTGTGTTGTTCATATGTACACAGATGAGCAGAGTTTGCTTTATGTTTTATTGTGTGCCATGTATGACTTGTTCAGAGAGAGAGAGAGAGAGAGAGAGAGAGAGAGAGAGACCATGTTCAGATGTTGTTTACTTTCTTTTGTTTTTCATCTTTTTTAAACTTTTATGTGGAAATCGTTTACGTCTCCCTGAATCTGTTTATGGATAAATACATTCCTTCTTCCTCTGGGATCAGAAACAGACTCAGGGAGGAGCTGCGTGTTGGAACTTTAATAGTAGTGCTGCAGCTCCCTCTAGCGACCGGATTTATTATTACTGCTAAAGTGGCTCCCTCTTTTACATTACAGTCCTGCGGTGAACTATTTAATATTACAGTCACAACAAAGCCGTGAAGCAGAGCTGGGATACAGGGTCAGTGTACCGTACACACCTTCTCCTGATTATTATTAAAGATTATTAATAACATTTCTGAAATATAGCTGTATTGCAGGAATAACAGTTCTAATGTCTTTCTTATAGAGATTTATTATATCCTTCTTTTCTTCCCTTTATTTTTCTTCTTTCTTTTATTCCTTCCTTAATTTCCCCTCTTTTTGTTCTTTCTTTAGTCCTCTTTTTTTTTTCTTCTTGCTCCATTTTCTTTCTTTAATTTTCACTACAGAAAAACTGGTACAAAGAAAAAATAGGTTTTTCTTTCGCAATTACTTTCTTTTATTTTCACTTTTTCTTCTCTTTATTTTTTCTTTCTTCACTGTCCAGTTAGTTATCTTCGGAAAATGGTCAATGATTTAATTTTGTCCAATGCTTCACCTCCGTCATCACTCCATATTCAGGAATAAAGGTATATCTGGCGCCCTCATTGTTGGATTTTTGATGACTTGATTAGATGTTTGATGAAGTCTTGGATGATGATTAACTTTAAGACAAAGTGTTTCTTAGAATAATGTATATTGATCTAATTCAGCACAGTAAACTACAGCATTTATATACAGGGAACCTTTCAAGTCAAGTCAAGAAGCTTTTATTGTCATTTCCACCATCTATAGCTGTTACAGTACACAGTGAAATAAGACGACGTTTGTCCAGGAACGTTGTGCTACATAAAACATAGACAGAGCTAAATAAGGACTTAAGTTAAGTTAGCCCTAGATACATGAAGTGCATCTGTGTGACCTGGTGCAAACAGGACAGACAAGACAGTGCAAACAAAAGACAAAAGACAGTGCAGGATAAAAGACAGAAAGACAGTGCAGGTCAAAAGACAGAAAGAGAGTGCAGGATAAAATACAGAAAGACAGTGCAGGACAAAAGACAAAAGACAGTGCAGAACAAAAGACAGAAAGACAGTGCAGGACAAAAGACAGAAAGACAGTTTGGGACAAAAATACAGAAAGATTGTGCAGGACAAAAGACAGTGCAGGATAAAAGACAGAAAGACAGTGCAGGATGAAAGACTGTGCAGGACAAAAAAACAGTGCAAACAAAAGACAGAGAAGGACAAAAGATAGTGCAGGGCAAAAGACAGAAAGACAGTGCAGGACAAAAAGACAGTACAAACAAAAGACAGAGAAGGACAAAAGACAGTGCAGGGCAAAAGACATAATGGCAGTGCAGGACAAAAGACAGAAAGACAGTGCAGGACAAAAGACAGTGCAGGACAAAAGACAGTGCAGGACAAAAGACAGTGGAAACAAACAATACAAGACATTATACAAAAACAGCACAGACCAGTGTAAATACTGTATGTTCAACAATATTACATGTGCAGAAATACAGGAATGAACACAGTATTATAGCAGCAGTTACACGAGACATAAGTATTTATGATGTAAAGTATTGTAGATGTAAAGCATCTTTACATAAGATGTAAAGTATTGTGCAAAACAGCAATCAACTGAAATGTGAGACAGAATGTGCAAAGAGCAAAAACAGTGTGCAAAACAGCATATAAACAGTCTGATGGATGTATATTGGAAGAGTGTGTATATGGTGTAGGTCTGTGCAGTCCATACAGTTGATACACCTTACTAACATCAGCAGCCTTCAGCCCCTTCCGGCTTTAGTAACAATATAAAATAAGATGTTTTTTTAATAAAAAAAAATTGTATTATTGTCGTTGCAGCTCCATGTTACCGTTTAGCATCGAGAGCATGCGAAGGTCGAGGCGACCCGAGTCTCCTGACACCAAGAGGAGACGCATCCACCGCTGTGAGTTTGATGGATGCAGTAAAGTTTACACCAAGAGCTCTCACCTCAAGGCCCACAGGAGGACACACACCGGTGAGTCTGAAAGACTGAACACTCCTACATCAGACATAGGTATAGTGACGTGTATTCCAGAAAGGTGTCATCAATACAAGGAGCGAAACACAAATCTGAGCACCAAGCTTAATAACACAAGAGAAAACATGCAGGAAAGTGAGTGTACAGAGTTTATTGAGTTTTAAATTAGACATCTGTTGTAAATGGAGGAGCTTATGTGAGTGAGCTTGGTTTCTGATTGGGGATTCAGGGCCTGGTGCATTCCTAACACTTCTGCTGAGTATATATTGATAGATCATCTTTCTGTGATCAGCCGTTTTTGCTCTGATGCTTCACACGATAGCCAATCACAGGGTCTCATTCAGAAGCGTGAACCATTTAGATGGAAAAAATCCAAACATTTGATAACTGGCGAATAGAAAGGTGTTTGGTTCTGTGATGATGTACAGTCCAGATAAAGCTGTTTTCTGAATGGCAACGTTGCTCGTTTCAGGGCCAGAAAAAAAAAACTAGGCAGATGGCTGACAATGTTGTGAGTCAGAAATATAGTGTATAGAAAGACAGTATATTTAGAATATAGTTAAATGAACTGAACAGAGACACAGCATCAAATCTCACATTTCAAATGGGATCTGAATATGAACACGGTTGCTCTGTTGCTCTCTCTCTCTCTCTCTCTCTCTTTCTGATAGGTGAGAAGCCATATAAGTGCACGTGGGATGGCTGCGCGTGGAAATTTGCACGCTCTGACGAGCTCACACGTCACTACCGCAAACACACCGGCGTCAAGCCGTTCAAGTGCGGCGACTGCGAGCGCAGCTTCTCCCGCTCGGATCACCTGGCACTCCACCGCCGCCGCCATGCACTGGTGTGAGGACACACACACACACACACACACACACACACACACACACACACACACACACACACACACACACACACACACACACACACAGAGCGGTTTTGGGAGGATGTGGCCCGGGAGAGGCTGGACCTTTCCCTAAATGTGCTCATGGTATTAGGAGTCTAGTCCTGGATGAAGAGTAAGGAGTGATGATCAGTATTTAACCGTTTATATCCTCAAGAATACATTTATACATGTGTATATATCTATCTGTAAGGAGCTGATCATACTGATCATACTCCAAAATATTACAAAGACTTACAGAGAGAGAGAGAGAGAGAGAGAGAGAGAGAGAGAGTTAAATAATACCAGCGCATATTGCAGGGCACGTCACGTCGATCATATTCAGCATTTCTATGTTATATCATTGCAATTTTATGACCCACTTTGAGACTATTACACCAGTATATTTTAGCCAGTCAGAAACCCTGATGTAACTCGCTGTATGTTTTTTTGTTTCCCATCTGACTGAATCCAAGTCAGTCGTGAACTGTGAAAAGAAAAAGAAAAAAAAAAAATCACATCATTTCTTCAAACTGTTGATTCGATTTGTTTCTCACCAGCGTGTGAGGAGCGGATGACGTAATTCGATAGGGATTTTATTAAAAAAAAAACAAAAAACACACAGATGGATAATTAACAGGGTATAAATCACAATGTGAAAAAGAAGAAAAAACGCTATTTCATCCACTAAATTAATATCATTTTCTTAATAATAATCATTAAAAAAAAAAAGTAAATAAATAAAGGTCAGTGATTTATTTCCTGATGGGAAAAAAATGAAACTTTGCACAGCTTTGATATGGAGTGAGTGTTCACAGAAATTAGTCAAAAGTTCATAACAATTATTATTATTATTATTATTATTATTATTATTATTATTATTATTATTATTATTGAGTCCATGTACTGTGTTGCTACAGTGAGAGAGAGAGACAGAGAGAGACAGAGAGAGAGAGATTCATTTTCATTTAAACTGCATAATTTGTGCACAAACATAGTGTAGCAGATGTCTGTACATTTAAAAGAAAAAAAGAAAAAAAAATCTTATGCTCCTTATGTGCATTTTAAGTCATGTCATGTATTTGTTCAGTATTTTTATTGCACCCTTTTTTGAACGTATGTGACGTCACCATTTATATATAAGTGTTGTTTATATTGAAGCCCGATGACGGCCGGTCAAAAGCATCATCTGGGACCTTCCTTTAACCTTTAATCCTGTTTCTCAATTATGTATTTGTAAATGATGTTATTGTATACATTTCCTTTTTTTATATGGATTGACTGTGAATTTATACATAAATATATATATATATATAAATATATGTTTAATGGATCAAATGAAGGCATGAATAAAGTCACTTAACACTTTAATTCCATCACAGTCTGTTCTCCTTTTATTATTTTTATTTGTTTAATTCATAATTGAAGGAGAAGCCTGATAAAGAGTCTATTGAGCGTTATCCATTCCACATTTATATATTTATATATTATATATCCACATTTATACTCTGATGACATGCTGAAATCCTGAAGTAGGAGAATGAATAAAGACATCGCAATGCCAGTGATTACAGTCTCTGTTCTAATGTAATATTAATTCCTGTTGCCACTTACGTTATAGCAGATATAAACATTTGCTCCTTCACCAGCCTCTATTTTGTTTGCATGTTTGCAGCATGTTTGTCTTGAATTTCCAGGCCTGGGGTTTGATTCTCTCCATTGTCTTGAGAGTGTGTGTGTGTGTGTGTGTGTGTGTGTGTGTGTGTGTGTGTGTGTGTGTGATTTCCATGTTCTTCTCACTGTACTTTTGGGGTTTCCAAAATTGTCCATAGTGTGTGTGTGTATGTGTGTATGTGTGTGTGTGTGTCTGTGTTTGTGTGCATGTGTGTGATTGTGCCTAGTGATGAGTCAGCACCAGGTCCAGATCCCTGTCCCCTGGCTTGTGCATCTCGTAGACTTCAAGTTCCCTGTAACCATGTGTAGGATATGCACTACAGAATTGGATGGATGGATGGATGGATGGATGGATGGATGGATGTTAGATGGATGGATGGACGGTTGGATAGATGGATAGAATAATGGATAGATGGATGGTTAGCTGGGTGGGTAGATGTTTAGTTGGATGACTGTTACCTGTAATGTACTGCTTCTACTGCTGGTTGTATGCTGTTACACTGAACGCTGCATCACAGTCCTGCATTTATTCTGAATATTCATCGATACACTAATAATAATAATAATAATAATAATAATAATAATAATAATAATCGAATAAAACTCCTTATACAACTCTTCATAGTACATACAATGCACTATTTTGGACACTGGTCATTTCATAGTTATGAAAACTATCCCGTGTGTCCATGAATGATGAGCCCTAGATGGTGAGAATATCAATAGTACACTTTGACATTTATAGGGAACATGGAGTAGAGCACTATTTTAGAAACAGGGCTGGTTATTTTTGGTGAACAGGAAATATTCCTGCTCACATGCCGCTTTTGGGCAGGGTTTACTATGAATAACACTCATCGTATATCATTATTATGATACCGAACTCGATTTATACGTGATGTGGCTTCTGTCCACTAGGTGGCAGGATTTCCCAAGCCATGATTTCAACACAGCCCCTGAGATCTTAGAGATATTGTGATGTGAAGAAAGAGCTCTTATTGATTCAGAATAAACCACCAGGCTTTTCTCTTTACCCTTTACCCTTTAGGAGTTGTTTATTTCTTATTAGATACCATTTACCTAATTGATGGAAAGCACACAGTGGCCTAAAGGGCTGACCTTTGACTTAAGCCTGGTCCTGAATATGAAGAGCATGCTAAGTCGTAGGACAGGATTCCTAAATGACTGCATGAATGTTGATGTTTTCTTGGCCTTTTCTGACCTTTGAATGCAATTAGTAAAATATTGGCTTTAGTGCATAACTAGGGCAGAGTAAAATAAACCAAACTATCCATATAGGCTAGGCTAGGCTATGCTAGGCTAATTAGGGGTGCAGCGATATAATTATTCAAATTTGTATCAGTTTTAAAAATAATGTCTAATTATTCCATGTGACAATTATTGACAAATGACAAACAATTGGTCTGGAAAATGAAATTTACTTTTACAATTGTCATAGCAGCAAAATGGTAGGTTTTTAAAACAAGAAGCTAGTAAATGATATCGAATCGTAACGTGTCCAAGCAGATTAAATGAATAAAATCCTATGGTATCGTGTGAAATCCTGAGGTTTACAGGATCACTAGTAATCACATGAAGCTGTCAATCGTTCATCCATTCATTCCCCATTGATCCTGGGAATATTAGCCACCTGGCGGCATGTTTTAAGAAGTTTTGAGGAAACCTGAGAATCCAAAGAAAACCCGACTTACACAACCAGTAACCTTAGGAGAGGAACGAAGCGAGGAAGCTGTGAGTCAGAGTCGCTACACGCTGCACCGCCGCTTGGGTTTTTTACTGATTATCTTATTAAAGCTTGATGGTTTCAGTTACATAAAGAGCAAGAGTTAAAATCTACATATAAAGGCTAGATCTATTATATAAACCTGACTTGCTGTCCATTTGTCACTTACTTTCAGTTAGAAAATAGTAAAATGATTAGACATAATTGCTACATGATAATCCCTTGTCTTAAGTGGATAAAAAGTGTATGGTGTTTGCTTGCAGCATTAAAACCTCAACTATTTCAGCCTCTACATGTCTCTCTGAAAAACCGATTATGAAACATGAATCTGTGGTAATATGTCACGAAGCAAACGTAATTCTGATTGCGGCGTTTAATGCTAACTTCGGCCGTTGCTTATTATAGCTAATTACCAGATGCATTAGCTAATGCTCTTCTGAGCAAACCGCACACTCCGAGTGCTTTAAGAAAAGCGGCCCGAGACGTATCAGGGCGAGGAAGTGTGTTTGTGTGGGTTGCAAATGGATCCTGCATGTCTCGATCGGTCGTCTCTCTCTGATCGTCCAGCGGAAGGAGATGAGAAACACCTTATGAAAATATTGTTTCTCTGTCAATGAAAACAGCGCAGTGGACTGTTGTTCCTCTCGCCGCTGTCTTATAATCCAAACAAAGAATCTCTGTCATAACACAACCCCTGGGCTCTGCAGTGCTCTGAGGAAAAACAGGCTGTTGACAAGATGTTAGAGAGAAAGAGTGTGAGAGAAAGGGAGATGGAGATAAAGAGAGAGATACAGAAAGAAAAAAAAAGTGTTTTATTTGGCACCGTAATGCTCGTCATTGTCCTCCTGTGCACTAGCTTTTTATTTTCTCGTAGGCGCTTAAGTCTCTAAGATCACAGTCTGTGCGCTGACAGATGAATGAAAAGCTACTTATCCAGCACAATGCTGGAGTCTGATGGAGATGATCGCTCGGATCGTAGCTGCTTAAGGGCTCGGGAGGCTGGGAAAAACAAAACAGCAGCAAATATCTCTAAAGGACGTCAGATTATTAGTCACACGTCTCGATTAGTCGTTACTCAATCGGGTAAATATGCAATATTTAATCTGTGCTGAAATTCGAGGACTTTTAGTATTGTAGAAAGGGCGAGAAACATTTAGTGTGGTGAGAAGAAGAAGAAGAAGAAGAAGAAGAAGAAGAAAAGTACTGATACTTTATCGCAGTTGATTAGATATGTCCAATCGTGGGGAAGTCGTGGTCTAATGGTTAGAGAGTTTGACTCCTAACCCTAAGGTTGTGTGTTCGAGTCTCGGGCCGGCAATACCACGACTGATGTGCCCTTGAGCAAGGCACTGAAGCCCCCTCAACTGCTCCCTGGGCACCGCAGCATAAATGGCTGCCCACTGCTCCGGGTGTGTGTTCACGGGGTGTTTGTGTTCACTGCTGTGTGTGTGCACTTTGGATGGGTTAAATGCAGAGAACAAATTCTGAGTATGGGTCACTGTACGTCATATGTGATATTTGTAATTGGAGCTAAAATTGGCTAATTGAATAATTATCTAGAATAGCAGTAATGCTAAATAAACATATTAAATCAAGTGTAACAGTCAGAGTTAAATTTGTAAGTTTTCCTACACAAGTCTTCAAGATGGAGGGATTCATGCTTTCTCTGTAACATGAAATTCTATGTTTTTTTTGTTTTGTCTTAACATTATGAAAGAGAAACAAACCTCATGAAACTGCTTGCTAACAGATGAAGGCGTTCATCCTATTTAATAGCATTAAAATCTTGTTTAGCTATCTGACTGACTAGCTGACTGCTGCCAGATTGACAAACCTTTCTCTATAAACTAACCTTGTTTTGGTCTTAACTGTATATTTAATTTATGAAAGAGAAAACACGAGACTGTAAGACTGTTTACAGAACAGGAACATTTCTCCTTTTTTCACAGATGGTTCATAACATTAAATGCAACTAGAACCAGATAAAAAGTATGTGCTGTTGTTACAGACTGAGCTGTTTTGTTTAAAAAGTATGTGTTGTTACAGAATGATTTTTATTTTTATTGGCTTAGTTTTCACTTGGACGTGATGAGACCACCTGCTGGCTGTGAGGGAATAAGCAAAAACTAAGTATAAAAGGTTAAACAAACAAACAAATTTTTAACATTTTTAAAAAAATTTTAAAGCTATTTATTACCAATGTCAACAACAGCAATATACCAACTAAGTACATAGTAAATTAATGAATAATTAAAAGTTTAAACTATATTTTAAAGCTATCATACAATATCAACTAATATACTATACATATATATATAATAAAAACAAATAAAAACATACTTCTAACGTATATACTAAAGCTATTTATTAACAACAACAAAAATATACTAATACTACTACTAGTAATATCTTTATATTTAAGATAGTAAACATTATGATCATCATAAAGAGTCGTTATTTAAACGATTCATCCTGCTACTGAATCAGTAACATTTAAACAATTTACATTTTCTCAATTTTCTACATTTACATTTTAGAAGAAGCAGAAAGTCTCTCACATTGTAGGCAAAACTCACCTCAGGTATGCACACAAACCTGTCTGTTTTGTGGCTCTCTGAAAGATTCAGGTCAAACCTGGAGGCGTTGGGAGACGAGCCAACGGTGAACAACGTGATCACTCGTCTCACACTTCCAACAAACTGCACAAAGTCTCCGCCATTAATTAATGACAATTCCAAACAATTATACCTGAAGGCTTGGAGTACGGTTTAGGGGCATTTCACAGAATCTGATCTAAGTGTCCGACTTTTCGAATCAATTCCTGATATACCCCTTCCAGACAGAGTTCAGTTTGAACATGATACTGAAGAGAAAAGCCTGTAGCGATTCAGCACAAAATCCAAAAACCCAGAGCTGCGAAGGATAAGATTAGATATTCTAATGATCTGTATAGGTTGTTGTTGTACCTGTGTGAGCTGATGAGTTATTTTTACAGTGTTCCTATATACTTGTATATACTTGAATATGCTTTCATCTAGAAAGGTTTAGAGAAGTAAAAAAGCTACAGAAATTTTTCCCAGAGGCTAAAAAATGTCGTGTCCATGTTCAGTATTGAACGTCTTTGTCATGTCTCACTCCACAGTGGTGTTTAATATGAAGCTTACAGTATATAAAAGTAGACACTCAGGACATTGAAAATTTGTAGTGTTTTATAACTATTTCTGTTTTTATCTATATGACTTGGGGCAATATATTCATAGAAAAGTTCTAAAAAAAAAAACAAAACAGGGTATTTTTTCCCACCCAAATATTTGTATCTTCAAAGTAAATGTTGATATCAAACCCAATTCTGCGCTCTGAGATGCTCCAAGTGTTTTGTTCATAAACATCTAAAATTTTAAGGTGTTTATCTACAACTACTGAAATTCTGTGTAAGGTTATCAACATCTCTGACAGTGTTGTGTGCTCGTTTGCTCACAAGCTAACTCACTCCACTGACTAGCTGACTGATCACCTGCTGCTAGTTCAACCAATCAAATAAAAATAAACTTCATTTTGTTCCTTATTTTCCTCAGATTTCTACTACTCTACTTGCTAAGATAAAAACAAACAACAAAAAAAACAAATGTGATTACAATTACTTAGCTAGTGCTAAAAAAAAGTAATAAATGCTGAAGAATAAAACGAGCCATGAATTGGTTTAAGAGCTTTAAAAATCTTACAAGCTACAGATTTCTTATCCTTCTTCAACATTCAGTATTCGTCAACATTCGAGTTCCTTAAGTTCCTTAAGCTAAACTGACTAGCTGACTGACCAACTGCTGCTAGCATGACAAAGCAAATGAAAACCTACTGCCTTAGTTTTATTCACCTGTTATTTTTATTTGTTTTCTAAATAAATTACGTTGTGAAGCCACACTGTGCTTGATTCATTTGCGGGGTATTTTGCTCTCTCTTAACTCCACACCTTTTTATTAGTTTCAGTTTAGTTACTGAATAATTTATCACTGAACAACGTGGCTGAAGGTAAATAACCTGATGAATAATAATAAGCTGATGATCGATGAAAGCATGTATTAAATATGTTGTATGCCAGATGTGTTATTATACCATTATTATAAAATAATATATTATTAGTATAATATAGTATTGTCATTATTATTATCATTATTATTATTGTTGTTGTTGTTGTTGTTTTAATTTTTTCCCTGTCGTTGACAAAGCCCCCTGCTGGCTGTGAGGTGAAAAGCAGGAGCGTAGAAAGGGTCTAGCTGTGATCAGTCATGACACTACAATTATTACTGGGATATAACACCCAGCAGATCAAAGACTGTGTTTAATAAATGCAAAGGTGTGTGTTTTAGTAAAACTGGTGACATTCTGTTTTGTTGGATTACCAGTTATGTGGCTGCAAGAACAGACTTGAAGCTAGAGAGAGAGAATGAGAAAGAGAGAAAGAAAAAAAGACAAAGAGAGACAGGATTGGGAAGGAAGGTTTCGAGTGAGCTTTTGTTTAAAACACTATAATATTCCAAAGAATGCTTTTGAAGTTTTCATTATGTCATGCTTATGTTGCTTCATCAAAGGCTTACCACGTCCCTCGACAGAAAGTACACATAGGGTTGGTAGACCAGAGAACATGTCGTAAAACCTGGATAAAGTGTGTTACAGTTCATTCAAAGCTAGACAATCGTCGCCATTTCCCACAAAGGCCGGCTTTTGAAAAACCTGACCTCTCAGCTGTAACTGCTAACTGCTTTTTACATAAGTGTCGATCTCCTTCAGCACAATACGGCAGCTCAGAGGTTGCATCAGGGAACCAGGTGAGGTGAAGGGCGGAGTGACGAAATGGCACTCCTCCATGTCCATAAACGTGCAGACGCGTCTGGTTCGAATCACGAAAAAACGAGTCATGAATCATGTTATTCAATCATGTCCAAGAGTTAAACAGCAATGTCTCCTAATCCTCTAACACGGTACCATATTTCAACTGTGCTCAAACACCTGAATCGAGTCAAGTGTGCCTGCCTAGAGCATGGAAAACTAGAACGAGAGCCTCGGATCAGGAATGGCAGAATTTGTTCTTGTGAAAGCGATTCGGCCAGGAGTTAGATTGTGGTCAGGATTATTTGACATTACGTACTGTCCTGAGATCAGTTCAGTCTTTTCAACAATCTACAAGCAAAGGAAGGGAAAAAAATCCTGTAAAGAACTTGGTTCCTAAAAACAATCCCCTCAGTTTTTACGGTTCTACATATTACTGTACATTTAAACCAGAGAACTATTTATGGTGCTATTATGCATGAGAAATAAAACATAATAGGACATATCCCTCTAAAATATTATTTATTACTGAGCAAAACATCAATCTTTTTAACCCTTTATAGTTATAGTTATAGTTTAAATTCATGAGCTGTCTGCGAAACAAGTTCGTTCCTGTTATCATTAACGTTACAGCAGCTGTAAACAGCTGTTCCCTCACCAGCATGTCTTGTATTCTCTATTCGAAAAAGTAAGAAAAAAGAAATAAAAACGAAAACAAATAATTTAGTTAATAAATAAATAAATAAATAAATAAATGTTTTTAATACTTTTTTATTTTAAAAGATCCTTTCCCATACTAGACCGTGTAAACCAGGGTTTGTATAAGAGCATTGATATACAAATCCTTTATGCTATAGCCAGGGCTGCTGTTTTGTTAAATGACTCAACACCTTCTGCTTAGAGAATTCAACAGGAACTTGGTTTAAGGAACTTTATTATTTTTAAGTGTAGGTGGGACTGGAACAATGCGCAAAATGCTTTATACTGTATGAGTAATTCCTTAAATACACAGAATCTGCCCATCTAGACTTCCACTCCTTACTACTGAAACTACTCGCCTTTCTTAATAAGTTTCACTGTAACTTCTGAATAATTTATAAGTACTTACTAATTAAAAATAATAATATTAATAGAAGTAGAGTTTTTCTTATGAAGCAGAAAAAAATAGTGATCTGGAAGTTAAAGCAGTTAATTGTATGACTTTGGATTATATTTTAGCAGTTTAACATAAAAGACAAAGCCTGTGTCAGATTTCTAATAAACAAATACCGATAAAACAAGTTTACATATTTTAACATATTTTCTTAATCAGGATAATACTAAAGTTGGTTGTTTGATGAATTTACCAGGATGTTCGTCATCTTCACCTGCCTGAGCGGGATTCTTCTTTGTTAAGAAGAAGGATAAGTCTCTTGGTCACTGCATTGATTAAGGGGGTCTCAGCACCATTATATATACTGTCTTCATCACACTCGACCTGCAGAACGCCTGCCCACGGGTCCGCATCTGAAAGGAAGACATCTTTCACTGGTCACTAAGAGTACCTGGAAATGCCGTTTGGCCTTACCAATGCACCGGCAGTGTTCCAGGTGTGAACGACGTTCTCTATGGGTTGCTCGACGTGTGCATTTCTGTTTACTTGGACAGCATTTAGATTTTTTCCCGCTCCCTCGAGTAACATGTTCGCCATGTTCGATCCGTCCTCCAGTGGCTCCTCCAGAACCATCTGTATGTGAAAGCTGAGAAGTGTAAGTTTCACATGCCCTCAACTACCTTCCTGGGATTCATCCTCTCGGCTAGAAGTACACAGATGGACTGGGACCGCATCAAAGCCATAAAGGCGATGCTCTGACCTGAGTCTCGCAAGCAGCTACAGCTCTTCCTCAGCTTTTTAAACTTTTATTAGACATTCATTAGGGGATTTAGCTCTGTGAGGGCATCACTCCATCAACTAAAATTCTCACGTGCCCCACCTTCTCTTGGACTCCTGTAGCTTAGCAGTCCGGTTACAATTACCTCCCCCTAACAACCCACCCACCCCACCCCCGATTCTGACCCTGTCTGACCAAGCCCTCCAGTTTATTGTGGAGGATGATGCTTCGGACACGGTGGTGGGAGCTGTCCTTTCAAAGAGGTCCCCTAAGGACAGTTGCCAATTGCAGGTTCTGAACCTTGCCTGTGGAACATTGTCACTTTGATTCTTCTTGTGAATTGCCGCTTGATATATTGTGGAACCTGTGTCAGAGGTTGGTGAATGAAAATGAAACCATATTTATTACAAAGTAAAATCACTGTAGTTGAAAATATTAGCCATATTATTAAAGAAATTACAAGTATGTGTCTACAACTATGGACTGCCAAAAGGGTCACATTTCCATACAAAAGGAGTAGCAGCAATTTCTGTCGTCAAAAATGTTGCAAATTGATTTTTTTTCTATTAAATACAAGTAAACGTCTGTATTTTGTGACAGTGTGACCCTGTTCGTGTTCCATATACATGAGAAATTTGAAATACTGAATCATTTGTGCCTTTAACTTACAAGTTCTCAAATGCAATGCAATCAAAATACAATTTTGTGTTTTTTTTTTTCTGGTTTGTGCTCACTGCTTCAAAATCCCACAGCTCATATAATGACCCTATAAAGATGTTTGTGATTTCAGCAGGTAAAAGTGTATAAGCAGGAAGTCAAGTGTGTAACGGTTTCTGGTGGAAAAAAATCATTCCAATCTGAGGTGATTATTTATAAAACTTAAGCAGTCGTAACCTTGGCGGTTGATATGAATTGGACTCTTGTTAACCTTCTGATCAGTAGGTCAGAACGTTGACCGCTCAGTCACCACTGCCCACATAGTTCCTAATGTGATCTAACTTAATGGTTTACATTAATGGTTGACATGCAGCTGATCAGAGCAGCTAAGGGTTACAGGTCTCTCTCTCTCTCTCTCTCTCTCTCTCTCTCGCTCTAAAATCCCCAGCAGTGACAGCTTAGCGCTGCTGGGATTTGATGTCTCAACCTTCCGCCCACTGAGCATCACCACATGTTTAATGCTCACTGGCTTACATTAGGCTTTTTTTCCTATCAGTATCTACCAGTATGGTTTCTTAGAGCCAATGTGTTAATGATAAAGTTACAGATAAAGGATCAGCTGCATGAAGTTGATCAAATTGTTGTATTTTTTTCACAGAGTGTTCTTGTTTTTCTGTAAAGGTCACAGAACATCATGAGGGCACTTAAACTTAAAACTTGTCTGTGTTTCCATAGTAGCAAAGCATCATCTGATTTAAATCCTTGTCTTTTCTGATTGCTTTATAGACCAGGATAGTAAACTATAGGTCTTGGTCTATAGTTGGAATGAAAAGAAGAAGCCTTTATTTTGTCAATCCTACAATCAACAACCCAGAGCCTTAACTACTTGAGTCACCACTGCTCCATGCAAAAGCATGCACAGTTAAACCAGTGTAATCCATAACCACACATTTCAACAGGTTTGTTTTATGCTTCCTGGTTTTAAACCTGGTCTGTTTATTATGTATAGTTATAAATTACCCTGCTTTAATCTTGTTTGCTTGTGTTTTGGTCACAATCTCTATTAGACCACAACCACGTCTCTCCCTTCAAACCTAAGCGCCAGCTCAAACCCCTACATTGGGTGACTCACTAGCATGTTATATTTCCATGTACACTAGCATATCAATTCATCAAACCATCACTTCCCTGAGGTAACTTCTGTTCCACTTTAGCTTTCATTAGCGATTAAGCTACTTAGCATGAAATGCTCACATTTGTGCAGGACAGATGGCATGATGCTGAAGTAAATAATGAGACAAATCTCATTTGTCCTCAGTGTTCACTTCCTGAGCAGCACACGTTCCTGTCTATTGATTCAGTTTCCCACGTTTGGTCCTTCGACCATATGATTCTGTTTAATTCCTTCTTTCTGTTTAATCCTCCTTCCTTTATTCTCAAAGACTGTTCCATATCTCTAGAAAACACACACCCAGACTTACACACACTCAAACACAGCAGGAATTCCTCGGCACAGACCCACATCAATGATTGTGTCTCCTAGGTAATAGCAGCATGGAAAGTTTACACACCCTTGCCATCATCTGTGTGTAGTCATTGTCACAGCTGACTCACTGTACTCCTCCAAACTCGATGAGCAGCACTTCATTACAGTTACATCTTTACAGATAATTCATCAGCGGTGTGTTAATAGTAAACATCTCCAGCATACACCGTAAGGATAAACGTAAGGACAACTCAACCTCACACCATCTCATTTAACATATATAACTTCTTGCAGTTATAATGAGTTCCACTCTTCTCTTCTCTCTCTCTCTCTCTGCTGTAAAGGATTTCTGCTAGATGTTGGAGCATGGATGTGGGGATTTGGGATCATTCAGCTACAAGAGCATCAGTATTAGTGATCAGACACTGATGTTGTTTTCCGGTTCATCTCAAAGGTGTTCAGTGGGTTTGAGTCAGAGTCAGGGCTCAGTGCTGAACACTTGAGTTCTTCCTGTCCAACCTTTATCTCCACACCATGTCTTCATGGAGCTCAGGGGCAATGTGTTATTCACAGGAGCATTTTCATGCTGTAAAGGTGTCTAAGATTACGAGTACAATTGAAGGGAAATTTTAAAGCTACAGCACACAAATGCCCCTTTTCCACCGAGGCAGTTTGAGTGCTGGTTCGGAGCCTAATTTAGAACCAGTTCTTTCTTTTTCGACAGCCAAAGCACCGGCTCTGAACCAGGAAAAGTGGTTCTTAAGTAGCACCAAAACGTTGCTGGTCTAGACTTAAGAACCGCTTGTGTCAGGGACTGTGGGCGGGGCTACTGTTAGCACCTGGGGGCGGGGCTACTGTTAGCGCATATGATAATGTACCTTAAGTATACTAATGTTTAATACACTTTTACTTTACTGTGATATGATACATTATCAGCACACATGATAGTAGGTAGCTACATGCTAAGGCTAACTTTTTTCTGTGTTAATGATAAAATAACGTTACGTACTTTCTCGATTACAACCTCCGTTTATACAAATTACATGGAGCTGCACGTACACATTGGATTCGCCACGTTTGGGTGTTAATGTAGGTTCACAAAGCCATGAGCATTAACAGTAAAGCGAAATCCGCCATTGTTGATGTTGTGTTTGTGTTTGCCGCTGCTGCGCTAATGTTGCTGTGTAACGTGACACGTATACAGTGACGTGAGACTCGGCTCTGTGATGCTCTCTAGCCGGTGGAAAGGCAAACCGGTTCTTAGAAGGTTCGCCAGTGGAACCAACTTTGAACCAGCACCAGTGCTAGCTCTGAACCAGCACCCGGTTCTTTTTGGTGGAAAAGGGGTAAAAGACATTCTAGACAATTGTGTACTTTCAGCTTTGTGACTGAAACAGTTCAGAGAAGAAGCACATATGATGGGTCTGAAAATGAGGTGATGATGTCGGTGTAGTGGACATGAGTTATGACTTCATTATGAGAGAACAAAGGAACCACCAGTTCTCTGTGTGTTTTTGTTTGAGATTTGGTCCTGCCATCGCTTGACTACCTCATTGTGTTCACCTGTTCTGTGTTCACTGTAACAAAGACCTGACCATCGATTCTCCATGTACTGAAGGATGGATTCTCCTTCGGTGATGTGTCTTGACCTTTATTAGTGACTATAACAAATCTGGATTTTATGCATCCTACATCACGAAAGCTAATGAAAGATGATGTGACCTAGTTTGTAAAATTCTCATTCATTTGTGTTATATAATCTTGAGAAAAGTTCCTCGGCTTGTGTTTAATAAATCATAAACACACACAGGCTTGACTCAAAAAAAAAAAAAAAAACGATTATATTGTATTAGAACTGCAATCAATGAGGAACAAGTTTCCAAAAAAAAAAAAACACTTTTCTTTACAAATTTTTGCAAAAATTCGTAAGCCTCTTTGTTGAGATGAAGCTCACATTGCTAAATTTTAAAGGATCCCTAAACATCGTTGAGGGAAATTTAGTACACTAAATGTTTTAGGTGTTATTTTAAGTAAGCATTTTACTACTAAGCCTTTTTCTGAAGTTTGTCGTATGTCATTTTTACTTTCCCTCTGACCCAGGCTTTTAAATGTTCAGCTATCCGAGTGACGACGGTCAGAAAACACATTACAGCTTTCACACAGAGAGATTTGCATCACTGATTACTGCTGTCCTCTCACCACCTTAGCCTGAAGGTCATTCTTGACTGTCTGAGAGGGAACAATGTCACTGCAGCTGCTGCCGTTTGTGTCATGTGTGTATATTCATGCAAATATGCATTTCTGTAACAAAAACAAGTAAAGCCTGCTTGAAGTATGTCCGCAGAAACAAACCAAAGTCTTTAAATCTGGCCAAGAAAATAACAAAGATTTTTTTTGGTGTATGGAATTTTGCTCAGATCCACAAATAGATCATCCAGTGGCACTTAAATACCGTTTTAAATAGGTTTCAACAAATAAGAAATGTTTTTTTTTTTCTTTTCTTTTTTCTGGCATCCAAAGAATTTATGACATACACATACACTGTGTTTTTCCATTCGCACCAACACAATTGTTAAAGATGTGTTTTTTTTCTTCTAAAAGACATTTTACTCAGGTCAAAAGACACACCATAGTAGATCTGTTATAAAGGCTCGTTTTGTTCATGTTGTGGTCCAATATATGTATTGGATCCAATACAGTATAATAAATACATACTATTTATACAAAAACATTTATTTTTCTCTTTTTCTCCACAGGCTAAAATATGACATTTGCTCCTGTTGCAGAGAAAACTGCAAAACACACGTCTCTCACTGACAGACAATGAATCCTGACTCATTTTAGTTCAGACTTGTGGAGATAAAAATGACTTGTTTGGTTAAACTTTAATGAAAATGTCTCATAAGTTCATTTCTATTGTGTCGGTGTAATGGAGCAAAGTTCAGCACACACACCAAACTATTAATAATAACAATTAACACCAAATAATTAATAAATCGGGGCTCAGAATGAGAAAAGGATCTGAGTCTAGATGCTGCGCTGATTGTTTTCTGTATTTAAAGTGCACAGGTTTTATTGTTACAGTCCATGTAATGATGTGTTAGTGATCGTCTTCAGCCCTAATACGAAGACGCAGCGAAGCGTTAATTAGTCCATGTTATTGTGTGTGCTGTTGTCATTTCTTATGTGCAGGGTAGAGGCTTGTTTGACTGATGTTAACTTTCCAAAGGAGCCAAGAGAATTGTTGTGGAAAGGTCCTGAAAGAAATCCTGAAGTGCTGATGGAAGTAATTGAGGAACATCTGTATCCTTGCAGAACATCATCCCACTCAATGTGTGTGTGTTTGTGTGTGTGTGTATGAAGCAGAGGCGGGAGGTTACAGGGTCGACAGAATAATGCGGTTGTTGGGTTTTTATAATGCTATTGTGTCCCAGGTCTCCGAAGTATAATTAGAAAAGGGAGTTCTGGACTGCTGTGTTCCATCATCAACACGATGGAGAATGTGGAGAATGAACGCTTCACAGCTGTGTGTGTGTGTGTGTGTGTGAGTGTGTGAGAGAGAGAGAGAGATTTTGAGGTTTTTATCCATCAGTTGGACCACCTTTGTGTATGTATGACTGTGTGTCCACGTGTGTATCGTGTGTGTGTGTGTGTGTGTGTGTGTGTGTGTGTGTGTGTGTGTGTTAAAAGGGAGCATGGGAAAAAACCATACAGCTCCCATTAGCAGGCCTCCAGGGCAACAGTGCAACAGCGAGCAGAGAGAAAAAAAGAGAGAGAGAAGAAGTAGAAGGTCTCGGAGCGATTGTCCACCTGCGCACATGTATCTATACCATAAGCTAACAATAAGACAAAACTGTGGGCTTTTTAAACTCCGACATTTCCGATATCCTCACCTCCCACACGATATCCCGAGTCCAACTGGGGAAAGACGAGTGCGTGTGTGGATTTTATTTCTTCTTGTATTAGACACGGTCACAGAGAGACGGAGGCTCAGCTTGCAGCACATGTTCCTTCTAACCTGACTGGTTTAGTGTTACAGGACAGCTACTTGCTCCACATCGCCTAGAGAAAAGAATTTAATTACAATGCACACTTGTGCGCACACACACACACACACACACACACACAAAGTGTCATTTGTCCCCTTTCTTATTAAAGTTACGCGACAAATGTAACATGCTCACTAATAAACACTAAGGATTTTCACAGTTCTGACATCGTTCTCGCCTTGATCGTTCTCCACTTGTCGATGTGTTTCCTTTGAAGTGCTTGATTTACACAACAGCCACAAGCATTCCAGATACGCCACCAAAATATAAACAAACCCGACAGTAGCTTAGTGAAGCAGCTAAACACTAACGTTAAGAACAACAGGGTTTAGAGACTTCCGAAGTGTTCGTCTTACACATGTCCACTTTAACCAGGACGGTAACCTTGACGACGAAATACCGAGTGGTTCCCGGGGACGTCCACTGGATCCTGCAGATTCAAGCACAAAACTCGTTTACGCAGAACATCAGATGATAAATGGCCGAGCATCAGAAACTGGCCGTTTCTGTCGAATCTTCTAGTAAATATTTTACACACATAAGCACCTGGACGCAGAAATGACATTTTCAAAATATATCCATTTAAAAAATGAAAACATTTAATAAATAATTGTCTGAGCTAATATTACACAGCTAACATGACAATGACATTTTTTTCTCCGTGACCTTAAAGTGTTACTGAAATAAATACTTTCATGACACGCTAACGTGGTCAACACGTGACACACTAAACACTCACACGTTGCGACTTGTATGTTCTCCTCACGCCTCGAAGTTACGCTCCAATTACTATTCTACCGTTCTGCTTCTAAACAAACACACACACACACACACACTCCGGACTGACAATCTATCGTCATGAAATAAAATGTACATGGAAAATGTTTGTAGATTAAACTAAAGGTTAACTTCAGTTTTCAAGTTAGGATGGTTTTAAGTCATAAATATATCAACAAATAAATAAATAAATAAATAAATAAATAAATAAATAAATAAATGAAGCACATAATTAACTGTACATCAAGCTCACTGAAACTTTAAGCTCACTTAAGCCTGTGTGCAGCTGTAATACCTACGGATTTATTACTGATTCGGCTCTTTGTATGTTTTATCCGTTTCTAGTTGCATTTAATGTTGTTAAAGCTTTAGTTCTGACGCTGGAGACTCCTTCCATCAATATGTCAGTGTTTGGATGTTTGTTGTTGTGACTATAAAATAATAATGATAAAGAAAATGAATCAAAGCCTTCTGACCAATCAGAATGGAGAGAGTTTGATTATTTACTTTAATAATATAGTCAACACTTGAAGGTGTCCCAGAGATCCAGTGATCAACCGATCCAGAGATCCAGTGATCCAGTGATCCAGTAATCCAGTGATCCAATGATCATTATTACTGCAGCACCAGCAGTTTTTTTTTATTAAGCACACTTTCTTTATTGAGAAACAGACACTGAGAACATGAGCGCACACACACTCACTCACACACACACACACACACACACACACACACGCACACACACACACACACACTAATTCCTGCTGTCAGCTAAAGTGCATGGAGCCCGGAGGAGACACTTAGACACTCAGACGTTTCTTTTTGCAGTCTCTCTCTCTTTTTCTCCTTGTCATCCTCTGTGTGTCACACACACACACAGGCACACACACACACACATATGCACCTGTATGGGAAAAAAGGCTTGTTTTTATTGCTGTTGCTCTGAGAAAAAGCTGTTAAAAATCGGTAACGTTTTCTGGTGCTGGAATAATGAAAATTAAATGAATGAATATGTAACGTGTAAATATCAGGATAATAATTTAGAAAATACTAAAAAGAGAAGTTAGAGTTAAAGTGTATTATAGTTTGAGCTTCCTTCCTAGCTCCCTGTGTGTTTGTGTGTGTGTGTGTGTGTGTGTGTGTGTGTGTGTATGACATGGGGTGCAGCTCTCACAGAACAGCTTCTAAGGCATAAGAAGTCATTTCTTCATTAGTATTAATGACCTATTTGAATTGTGGTTTGGGACGTAGCCAGTCACATTTACACACAGATGAGTTTTACCCATTGACGGCGAGCGCTCAGTCGGCGCAGACTAAATCCTGTTTACGTCTCGTTTCTTCGGTGCAACTCTTCTACACAAGCGCTTGCATTTTGTTGATTTTTCGAGACTATCCTGAGAGAACAAGCCACCAAATAACAAAAGCTTTAAACGTCTTCTTGTGCAATAAATTCCTTATGAAATACAGATTTTTTTTTATTCCACAACATTGATGCGTGCTCTATTCTGATTGGTCAGAAGAAGGTGTTGATAAACATTCTGTCAAAGCAGTTGCATTAATCCAAGTGTACGGTAATACGTTATTGTTTCTATAGTTACAACTCATCCGTGATCAGTCAGTGAACTTTATGTGACAGTGAACTCTTCAGGCCATGACAAGCTACATTTTCTGCCTTATTAACTTCAACAGAGAGGCTGGTGAGTGAATGAATTCTTAGAGCTGCTGTAACATAAGTCATAACAGGAACCTATGTCAATTTCTTGCCTTTAAATGTAGCAATAAACGCACAAAAATCACTCAATGACATTCGGTAATAAATTACAAATCATTGTGGTGTAAGAGGAATAAAATGTGATGTTTTAGATAAATAAATAACTCTTTGTATCAGGTCACATGGATTAAATCCTTACAATCCTAACTACTTACTTACTTAGCGTCAATTTGATATGGAGGGGGGCACGGTGGCTTAGTGGTTAGCACGTTCGTCTCACACCTCCAGGGTTGGGGGTTCGATTCCCGCCTCCACCTTGTGTGTGTGGAGTTTGCATGTTCTCCCCGTGCCTCGGGGGTTTCCTCCGGGTACTCCGGTTTCCTCCCCCGGTCCAAAGACATGCATGGTAGGTTGATTGGCATCTCTGGAAAAATTGTCCGTAGTGTGTGATTGTGTGAGTGAATGAGAGTGTGTGTGTGCCCTGCGATTGGTTGGCACTCCGTCCAGGGTGTATCCTGCCTTGATGTCCGATGATGCCTGAGATAGGCACAGGCTCCCCGTGACCCGAGGTAGTTCGGATAAGCGGTAGAGCATGAGTGAGAGAGAGAATTTGATATGTAGTTATTCATTTGACGCAAGTTCAAATAACAAATTCTCAAGAATTGTAAGTCTGACTGAGCTGAAATTTGGTGTCCAGCATTGCTGTGCTCATCTGTAACTGTTCATCTAATAATGACTTCATACTTTATCTATGGAACACGCATGACATGTCATTAGTGGCACTATGTGCAAAAAGTGATTGGACCCCACATATCGCTGCTCGTTTCATATAACTATTAATAATATGAGTGAAATTCACTATAAGTTTAAAGCAGAGTGTTTGACTATCACGAGGTAAAGTTTCAAGTGTGTTTCTAGAGCAGTGAAATCTGGTTTGTGGGACGTTATCATAATGACAGTATATTAGACTTAACTACAGTCTACAATTTAGCCTAATTTCCCTCTTTTTTTTCTTCTGAAAAACAGAGGACGTGTTGAAACTCAACAAACAGTCACTTAATCTTTACAGTGCAGAACAAACAGAGTAAATGTTCTTCATTCTTACTTTCGTAATTACTGTCGCTGGACAAAACTTGACTTTAGAGCTGAGATCGTGGCTCGCGTCCTGGTTATCGAAAACCGCCGTCAGCTCTGAAACTTCAGGGTAATTAAACTAAAAACTAGCCTTTCACCCCAAACAGAATAGTATCTAAATCACAAGTCATAAATCATACAGCGATTCTGTGAGAAAGAGCAGACAATTTGTTAGGCTATTTGCAGAGGGAGGAGGTGTGCTGAAACTGAGCTTCCTCACATGTTCAATATTAGCCCAAATAGCCTAAATGCACTCGAGTGACCTATGGACATATGATGTGTATATGTTTTGTGTCTTATCGTACTCCTGATAATAACTATTCTTACCGATTTCTTTCGTAAAAACAGCTCGAGGGAGATTGCGAATGCTTAAGAAGGCACTTGGCTGAAGTTTGTATTTACAGAACCATTGGCTGATAACATGGTAACTCATTAGTTTGTACTTTGAACAAAATATCAGTGAAATCGATACAAAACTATCATTTAATGGTTATTAATGGGTTATTGGAGGGGTCAAGGGTGAAATGCCACCCACCACCATTTGACTTTACCGCAGCATAACGCACTAACTTATGGACTTATAGTCTGATTATATCTGTAGTTTGTACAAAATTGAGCAAGACTGAATAGGGGGTTGTTCTGTAGAGCGAGCGCCCCTCTTGACCTTCTTGATAAGACCTTTTTTGACTAGATTGTGGTACAAAATCTCTCACTCTCACTCACTCACTCATTTTCTACCACTTATCTGAACTACCTCGGGTCACGGGGAGCCTGTGTCTCAGGCGTCATCAGGCATCAAGGCAGGATACACCCTGGACGGAGTGCCAACCCATCACAGGGCACACACACACACTCTCATTCACTCACGCAATCACACACTACGGACAATTTTACAGAGATGTCAATCAACCTACCATGCATGTCTTTGGACCGGGGGAGGAAACCGGAGTACCCGGAGGAAACCCCCGAGGCACGGGGAGAACATGCAAACTCCACACACACAAGGCGGAGGTGGGAATCGAACCCCCAACCCTGGAGGTGTGAGGCAAACGTGCTAACCACTAAGCCACCGTGCCCCCGATGCAAAATCTCTAATGTTAAATATAACCTGATTCTTAAATGAGGCACTTCTAAGTATGCTCAGAACGGAGCTCATCTCAACACACATCATGTCAGTGATGGCAAGTGTGTAATTGTTAAATGCTTTGGGAAGCTGCCTTGTTGATGTAGCAAAAGGGCTGCAGGTCTTGTCCTCCTGATGTGCCTCTAAGCTAGGCAATTATCCTCAACTTGCTTCAGTGGTGCTGAAATACAGTCACTGTTCCTTTTCTTTAGCTTAATTATGATGTCTGAGTGGGGGAAAAATCCCAAAAACAAGTCCCTGCTGGCTCCAAGCTGAATAGACATTTTTTTTTTATAGTAGGCGGTCAACTAAGCAATTTGTGACTTTGTTGAAGAAGAGCCAACATTTTTATTTAAGAAAGTTTTTACTGACGTTTAAAAAAGTAACTGCACGTGATGCCTAGATCTTTAAGATCTGTCTTCCTTCTGCCTTTTAATCGTGAACGTCAGCCATGGTTAGCCATGCTTAAAAGCTTTTTGTGCTATGGAAGTAGATGAATCAGAAAGCAGAAGGACGTCATCATGCAATAGAGTGATACGGAAGACACCGCTGGAGAAGAAAACTAATTTAAACTGGATGGCTGTAATCAGCAGCTGGATGTTAGTAAAATCTTTATCCACGTCACATTCTGCCATCTATGTTGAGGCCATTACCTCAGAGAAATGTCTTTTGCACTGCAAATGTGTATTTAGTGGAAAATCCTATGATGATCATAACATTGGAAGAGTAGGGGCAGTGGAAGAGTAGACCCAGGGTAGAGGAGAGCATCAGGCTACTCATTGAAAGGTTGTTGGGATTTTCCATGTAAACATTGGACTTAAATCTTTTTTTTAGTGATACATGTACTTCCATAACATAAAGACCTTTAAAGCATGGGTAACCATGGCTGATGTTCTCAACTGACAGATGTACCAGCTCCAGCAGGATTTCACTTCATGAAGATTTCAGACATTTAAAGAGAAGATGCAACTCCATGTGGTCTCTGAGGACAACAACTTCCTAATCAATACACAACTGTAAATACTGTATCTGATTTTAGAAAGGACATTATTCATAATAACACTCTCTTGTGTTTATAACAGTTTATAATCACACCCTGCGGTGTCACCAAATGAGGATGATGTTCCCTCTTGAGTCTGGTTCCTCTCAAGGTTTCTTCCTCTTCCATCTATGGGAGTTTTTCCCCACTGCAGTCACCTCAGGCTTGTTCATTGGGAATAAATACAAACACATCCACATCTGTGTAAATATAAGTCTAATATTAGTCTTGAACATTTTGTATTTTATTCGTCTTTTTATAATTAACTTTCTGTACTATATTTCTTATGTGCTGTAAAACAGAATTTCTTATGTTTGGTCTAGCAGTTTGATTGTTCTTGCTTGACAAGGCAGCTCAAAATTATTTACCTAGCGACATAGGTGTACGGTTATATTAGGTGGCAGCAGCTAAGTCTGCTTGGTAAAATGTAAGACATCAAAATGAAACACAGAGGCAATAAATAGAGAAACCAATCATGAACTTACACAAAGCAGGTGAATGAATGAATGAATGAATGAATGAGTTTGTTTGTACTTAATCAGGGGCAATGCACAGAGAACATTAGTCTAAGAAAGAAGAGATGTCATGTGCCAGGTTATAGCAAACAAATGCTAATTTCCACCTGCAGTCCCTAGAGAGATGTTACATTTCGTTATTTTTCCGTTATTTTTTTTGACCGTTTTTTTACCGTTATTTTTCAGGAAATAAAAAAACGCCGTACCTTATCTGCAGTGCACAGGGTTTAGTCCGTGCTGCAGTGGATTGTCTTGCGCTAAATTCCTGTCCTCAGATGAGCACCAGAACTAGCGGGGGTCAAGATTTTTTTCCTTTGAGCCCAGTGTTTTGAAGATATTTACCTCAGAAGACGTGTTGATTCACTCTCCACTTCATGAATCTAACACTCACTCACTCACAGTCTACATATCACAGTCATTTAGTGCTCACAAGTTTGCTTTGTTAATAGCCACTGTTTGGTCAGGTGTGTAAATGTGCTACAGTATAGTTTGTACATAAAATAATATCATTTGGAAGAGTGTTCCAAAGGCTTGCTGCTTTATAAAAAAACGAATGTTGACCATAAGTGGTTCTGCATCTTCGAACGCTGCACTCTCCTCTGACTGTCGACCGTGTGGCTCTATTAAGTCTATCTGAATTTAGTGTGGGGCGGCACGGTGGCTTAGTGTTTAGCACGTTCGCCTCACATTTGGGGTTCGATTCCCGCCTCCACCTTGTGTGTGTGGAGTTTGCATGTTCTCCCCGTGCCTCGGGGGTTTCCTCCGGGTACTCCGGTTTCCTCCCCCGGTCCAAAGACATGCATGGTAGGTTGATTGGCATCTCTGGAAAATTGTCCGTAGTGTGTGATTGCGTGAGTGAATGAGTGTGTGTGTGCCCTGTGATGGGTTGGCACTCCGTCCAGGGTGTATCCTGCATTGATGCCCGATGACACCTGAGATAGGCACAGGCTCCCCGTGACCCGAGGTAGTTCGGATAAGCGGTAGAAAATGAGTGAGAGTGAGTGAGTGAATTTAGTGTGACACATTTTCTCAAAGGGGGAGCAGCGATATTATGGATAATTTTAAATAAAGCAGAAATTTGGTTATGTTTAATGAGGTTCTCAAAACTCAAAATATTATATTTACTCAGTACATTACAATGATGGTACTGACGAGGCTTTTTATCATGAATATTTATTGCCCTTTTATATAATGATTCTAGTAATTTTAACGATGTTTTACACGCCTGAGACCAACAAGACATGCAATACAGTAGATGGAAACAATCATAGCATTATAATAAAGGTGAACACGATATGATAACAAACCAATAATAGGACAACACTGTTTGCGAAAACAAACGCACACGGCTGAAACTTAAACAAAAGCGATCGCATGTTTCCACTGTTTAGTTGTGTAAAGCTCACATGTTGAGTTACCTCACTTAAAGGAGCAGGACTCGTACACTGTTATGAATGATTGTTGACATGAACAACCAGCCAACTGACAGATTCTGAAGAGTTGAATCATTGTTTGGGATTGATCTCACCTGATCAGAGTATTTCAAAGCAGAATAAGTGAGAAGTTTAGCTGAGTGCAGGTACAACTCTTATTTTCCTGGGTGCTGTCACAAATTCACACCCTCAGCGTGTTTCCCTGTGCAACAAACGCTGCTCTTGTATTGGTTTGTTTTGAGTTCATTTCATGTGCTTTTGCCTACGGTTTGCTATATGCAGGTCTTGTCCTTTTATTGATTCATTATCACATTGTGTTCACCTGTTTTGTGTAGGCCCTTGCTCTAGTTAGTGCCTCTGGGTTTCATTGTAACGTCTTGTAACGTAAGGTAGGTACAAAGCAAACTTATTATGTGCTGCCACATAATATATCTGTAAACCTGTACAACTAGGCTTGAGCTGCCTTGTCCAGCGAGATCATTCACACTGCTAGTAAAAAAAAAAGTGTTTCTCATTTAGATCTGACTTTCAGTGGTGTCAAGTCGTATGGAAAAGCCCAAAAATAAACGTTAAATTAGAAATCATTTACAATGCCACACCCACCATAGTCACGTCTCTTGTTCTTAGTGGTGAAATTACCAATTATCATTTGAATAATAGCTATAACACAGTACCCCAGAGCAGGAAGGATTAAGGGCCTTGCTCAAGGACCCAACAGTGCTGCTTGGCTACGCTGGGGTTTGACCCTTGACCTTCCGATCAACAATCCAGTGCCTCAACCATTTGAATATGTACAGTAATATCTTTTGCCTCACTGCCAAACTGCGTAGGCCATATTCTCTATTTCTTTAGGATGTTTGGGATCCCAAAGGATGTCATGTCTTGCCGGGGTCCTGTGTTCATGCCGTAGGTTTGGAAGGTCAAAGTTGACCAGCTGGGAGTAATAATAACGCTTTGGGGCATTACCCTGAAATCCAACAGGCAGATGGAGAGAATAAATCAGGAAATAGCAAGTCTTCTATACATGTCATGACCAGTAGACATGTGGGCTTGGTTACTCCTCTAGGCCAGAAAAACCTGCTATAGGCCAGAAACGCCTACTGGATAAATGCTTACAAAAGAGGGCGCGCATAAAGGAAACTGTCCAGTTTAAAGAAAAAAGCAATCATCTACTGGAGTCCCTGGATAGAGAATGTGGCATTTGAATGTTTTTTTGGCTTCGCTGTAGATTTGCCTGAAGCTTCTAGTGATACTGCTACCGGTACTAGTAATGAGAGAGACGATGAGAACGTTTGTTACCATTTGAATGAAATCAGAATGCGGGTGAACATTTGAAGATATTTGTGTAAATGTGGATTTCTCAGCATTCATTTTCTTCCGTTTTAAATAATCTGTTCATGAATATGGAAAAATAAAAAAAAATAAAAAAACAAAAAAAGCTGTCTGTTTGGAAATGGACTATTACGCTGTAAAACCTTTTATTACGGATAAATTTAAAGAAATTGACATCAATTTGATTTTTTTCTGTAAAGCTGCTTTGAGACAATATCCATTGTCAAAACAGCTATATAAATAAAATAAAAATTGAAAAGTATAAGAATAATTTTAGAATTCTGAGAACATAAATCGTCCCAGATTAATAACAAGTAAGATTTTAAAACAACAGTCCAATGTTCCAAATATACACTCTGTCGTTGTGACAGTCCTGTTGCTTTTTTAGCAGCTCATAATGCCATCTCATTGGGACACGTCTTCCATTTTATTTTCCTAACGCACTGGTGTGAAAGTGTGAAGAGTCTGAATCATACCCTGTTGCTCAGCAAGTCAATGAATCATTCCTTATTTAGCACATACATGTGTAGCTTACCAGCATCCCAGCTGCTTTAGCAATGTGTTCAAACCAGGCAGGGGGAAAAAAAAAGTTAGCGTTTTCCATTCATGCTCCGGATAAATTTCAAAACTTATTTTCTAATATTTTAAATGTTAACCATGCACAGAGAAACCACAAATAAGCTTGAATAATCAGGTTTAACATGAATAAAATCACCCCTATAAAGTTTCCTATAAGGCCACTCTTCTGATCCAGCAAACTTAGCTGGTGTTTGAAAAGGGAAAGTACCCACTTGAAACAGTTGTCCATTAAGGCATTATGATGGTGATTAGAACCATAAGCGCAAGCCACTGTGTGTTCGCTCACGGCTTGTTATGTTTCCACAGCATGCAGAGAACAGGTCCTCCTCCACAAATGGCCCATGTTGTGCTAGCACGTGGGTGGTCTGTAAAGCTACACTGGAAAAATCCCACCGAAAACAGCGTGTAGCACCGGCCCCAGGCCAGAAGCCCAGATGTGACAGTAATTGTTATTAATCTCCTCCATAAGCCAGTAGCTGGTCCGGCTTGCGAACATAGAGGGAAGGCAAAGTGGATCCAAATAAGTGTAATAACTTTATCATTTGATAACTGTTACAAATCCAGCCTGTTAATAAATAAGGAAAGTTGAATATCCAGTTAAGCAATGACGTCTGCAAGTTGGCCTGGAAATGGCTGTTTGGTTCATCAAAAAAAAATTCAGTTCATCACTGAGCCTGCGGTTTGTTTGTTTTTTGGTTCTGGGTTGTTTTTGTTTTTTTTTTAAAAGTAGGACAAGCACAATCACTATTCTGATGAAAAGAACAATTGTAATTGAAAGTGAAGCTTCATTCTTATCACTCAATACATCATCTTTAAAAGCTTTCGAGGTGACAGTAGATGCTTTCTTAATTGTAGGGCTAAAAGTAAAAGAATGATAGTAAAAACAATAATAATTACATGTTGTCCTGTGTTGATATCTATTTGGATGGTTGACAATAATGTGCCAATCCTTTACTGTCGATTGAGAATTAGCATTATTTTAGATCGGCGATTGCAAAATAACAGCACCGGGGGAGCGGCGTTTAATGTTGTGTTACAGAAGAAGTGAGCAAAAGAGCATTCAGGAGGCTTAAATAGCACGGTGTAAAGCCAGTGTGCGTGTCCAACATCAACTCTCTAGATCAAATCATGATCAAATTTTCATTATTCCCTTTGTGCGGTCTACAAGCCGCTCAACGGTACACAAATTCTTTTGACAACGCTCAGGGTCGTGCTTTTGTTCTGTTGTGGCAAAGCACTGCTCCTATGTATTGATCAAACTGGGCCAGGTTATGAGAAAGTGCAACGAGTCTCACTCGAAAGCCAGGGAGTGGGGAGAAGAGTTAGGGGCCTTCAACTTTAGAGCAATAATGTTCACCCTGGGGGTCTGGAGCTGTGTTGTACGGAAAGGGGGAGGACGAAGGGATGAAAAAAAAATGAGAGGGAGGAAAGAGAGAAGACCTGTAGGAGGAATGCCCATGAGCAACCTTGAAGAACCTCCTGATAAATTCCAATGGAGCCTCCATTGTTTGCCTGCTTTTGACATCTGAAGTCTATTAGGGACAGGGGCCGAGGTTCGTCCTGAGAATCAAACCAAGAACATATGAGAAATTCCCCGTCTTGTTCGGAGCAATGAAAGCATTTATTTTCCTTTGCCGTGTTTCCTGATCTCATATCAAAAGGAGTATTGTTTCTCTGCTCACAGGGGTTCCTCAACGTTTTGGCAGCTTGTAATTCGGTTGCACCCCGAGAGAGTACCGATGTCTCATAAAGCAAACAGTGCAATCAGCAAACAACGTCCGTCCGCAAGAGAATGAAAAACACCAAGAGTCCCAGAACCTATAGACGGGGGCTCGGAGGAAAGATCATTCCAAGATCTTAATGAGAATCAAATGGAACTTGAAGATGTAAGTTCCTGTTTCAAATTGGAAATAATGAGGCTGATGGGTTGAACAACTCACATTAACAGTTTTGGGATATTGGGAGATGGTGGATTTTTTAAATCACGTGTCATAAATCCATGTGGACCGCACAACCGATGGCCGGTGTAATACAACCGTAGGTGGCTGGGAAAAAAACAAATCTGTGAAGAAATTCAAAAACCTCCCTTCAGATGAGCTCAGACTATTGTTAATGCTTCTGTTTAGTGCTGTTAAAGTAGCTAAAGTAGAGTCTGGGTATTAAATATGCAGCTAATACACTTTTATTAGCCTTTGATTCCTGGTGAAGCTGCACTACAATTAGAGGTTGTGAATACAACCATTTTGTAACAGATTCAGTTCTGTTTAAAAATGTTAATGATTCTAGTATAATGGTACTCTATGATGGGAAAATCTCAAATATGTGTATGTTCAGGTTATGGCATACCGCTATAGATAATACATAAGATAAGACTTGTTCCTTGGTGCGTGCTTTAATGAATATCGCGAAAATGAGCCGGTTGTCCTGGGCCACTTGACTCCCGTTGTCGATATATAAACGGATCCGAATACAATATTAACTTTGAACTAAAATATCATGGGAAATGGAGCTAAATTAACAGAATCTGAATACAGGGACAGACTCGGACACAGATAGTGGCACTGGATTACACCCCTATTTCAGACATATACTATAAAAGCACAGAATGCAGATGCACTGATGAGGTACTATTGAGTTATGAAATCATGAAATGCATCACATTTGGCACTCATTAGCAAGTGAAGGACATGGCATTGCTCAGAAACTTTGCACATTGAACTGTAGTGCCTACAGATTTGTGGACCTGGTGGTTATATACGTTCCCAAGTAGTTCCAGGATGAACCAAATCATCTACTGTTCAACTTCTTTCCATTGATTCGTCACACATTACACACAATTCTGCAACTAGACCCCAGACTCATGGCTTATAACCTCTAAATGATCAGCAAGCCCATGCTTTCTAATGCTGCATTCGATAGTGCTTGGAACACCTTGATGACTGCCTCCACAAGCAGATATACTATTCCACATAAAGGGATACTGGTAGCTTCTCACCAGGTTACATGCTAGTGGAACCTGGAAAAACTCCTGAATGTAAGAGCACATTGGACCTGCATGCATTTTGTTCGAGAATGTTTTATGAATTCACCATGGGTCCTTCAAAGCCTAGTGTAGAAACTCTCCCTTGTGTTGGAGCTTTTCTTTATGAGCCCTAGCAAAAGATACTGAACAACAATGGGTATTTTTAAAAGCTGTTTTTCGAGATGTGGTAACTTAGTCGTTAAGGTGTTGGACTACTTATAGGAAGGGTATGAGTTTGAAACCCAGGTCCACCATGCTGCCACTGCTGGGTCCCTGAGCAAGGACCTTAACCCTCAATAAAGCTGTATAAAATGAGACGGAATAAAAAGTTATTCACTGTGGATATGGGCTTTTACCAAATGCCGTAAATATAGGTTTTGGCTCTCTCTCTCTCTCTCTCATTTTCGCTTATCCGAACTTCTCGGGTCACGGGGAGCCTGTGCCTATCTCAGGCGTCATCGGGCATCAAGGCAGGATACACCCTGGACGGAGTGCCAACCCATCGCAGGGCACACACACACACACTCTCATTCACTCACGCAATCACACACTACGGACAATTTTCCAGAGATGCCAATCAACCTACCATGCATGTCTTTGGACCGGGGGAGGAAACCGGAGTACCCGGAGGAAACCCCCGAGGCACGGGGAGAACATGCAAACTCCACACACACAAGGCGGAGGCGGAGGAAAGGCGGAGGAGGTGTGGTTTTTGCTCAGGTTTTGGCTAATATAACAAAAAAGAGCTACATGTAGCGTGGTGTAAGAGTACAATTTCTCATCAGTTCATAGTTGGGGTGAAATAGAAAGCTAGTTATGTAACTGTTGTTCATTTTGAGCTTATCTGTTGAGAAGCTTCCAGGTGAAGATAGCTATATGACAGAAGGATTTATTGCAAATACTGCGTCATAGATTACTTTGTTACTCTTTTGGAACATCTCGGCATGCGTGCATGCAAGGACAAGAAGGCATCCATGTGATTCTCACCGCCTCTGGCCGTTATCCAGGGTTCATGGAACCACAGTTACACAACTACTGTTTCCTTTTACCTGTGAACCTTAAAGTTACACAGCTAGCAAGATTTTTCCTTTTTCTTCTGTCAACCGTTGGATCAGATATGTACACCGCCATGGTATAAGTAATTTATACAGTGGTTGCTTTGTCTTGACCTTTTGCTGTGTTTTTTTTTTTTTTTCATAATTAAGAAACAAACAATGAGAAACAATAAAAAAAAGTCAGCAGTGATTAATTAAAAGCTCCATATCATGAGCGGCATCATTCATTTCACAGGATGTAAACATGCAGAAGAGAGAAGTTGAAAAGACGGTGAATTCAGATATTGACCAGTTCTTCTGTTCAGACCTGCCTGATCAATCCTGATTCCCTATTTCTGGTTAGAGTCTTATTACTAAGAAAGCACTAGTTGCTTCTAAAATGACCTCCAACATGGAGCCTGGAGATACATGAAATTGCTGTGGATGGTACCACTTAGAAACCATGAAGACGGCTTTAGGGCTGCGATTGATACGATCAATTTTACGCAATCAGTGAACAAAATGAAACTAGGATGAATTTCCTGGTTGTGTAAATGCACTTTGCTTCGCATGTAGTGCACAGTTATAGAAGAGGAATGACTTATAATCACACACTCTGCTCTCACCCAGATGAAGATGGCTTCCCTTTCGAGTCCCGCATGGTTTCTTCCTCGTGTCGTCTCAGAGAGTTTTTCCTCACCACCGTCATTAGGGATAAATTTATATCCTGAATTTATATATTTCTGTAAACCTGCTTTGTCAGAAGGTCCGTTGTTATTATATCCGTAATACAAACTGAATCGAATCGAATTGTTTACAGTGTGAACATACTGTAAGTTCTTCTTCTGCTTAGGGATCCTTCTCAAGTTCATCTTTACTCTCAGGTCAACAAATCAATAAATATTTCCACTCATATATTTTAAATATATTGTTAAGTATATTCAAATATACGACTTACGACTTATTTTGTTCAGCGGACTCCCCTGCGTCTTACGTTCTCGTGATGTTTTTTTTTCCCCTTATAAATTGGTGTCATCTCAGATGCTGGTTTTGTAAACAAAGTTCAGAAAGTCTGTCCTTGTTTGACCGTGTAGCTGAAAGCCTAAACCGATGGAAATGCCGTCCCACAGAAACCTTTGTTTCTGCTGATCATCAGATACAGGAACACTCAAAAATAAGAAGTCTTATTAGCAGGTACGATAGTGTTCATCTCAAGTTTAATGTCTTGTGTTTAACGAGTGTTTTAATCTATATACGATTAAATTCTTGAGTATAGATGTTTTTGTTTGGCTGTTGTTTTTTTTTTTTTTTTTTACAAAAAGTAAAAAGTGAAATATTAGTAATTATATATACAGTACTCTAAAATAAAATAAAATAAAATACTAATAATAAAAAATAAATAATAATAATAATAATAATTATCATTATTATTATTATTTTATTTTATTTATTATTATTATTTTATTATTTTATTATTATTATGGCAGCAATTATATATACTGTTTTATTCCCCATTTTTAATATAAAGTATATTTATATGACTAAAAGCTAAACTGTATCTCATTTATATATATATATATATATACGTATATATATACGTATATATATATATATATATATATATATATATATATATATATATATATATATATATATATATATATATATATTAGAATATCAAATATCATGTATAAAAAGTCATATTTTGCCTCTATGCACCGCAAAATGTGAAACTGATAATCGATCATTTTTTACAAGGGAAAGAAAAAAAATCTTGACAAAATTTACTGAATGCAGTCAGGCTTCCCTTTTACAGCATTACAAGAAAACAAATCTAAGGTTATTAATCCACAAAATCTTTCCACACATTTTAATTACACATATCGCAACCTGTTCTACTGGTGGATTTCTTCGGTATTCAACGTCTTTGTCATGTCTCACTCCACATAAGTGTTTATTATGAAGCTCAGATGAAAGTAGACACTCAGGACTTTAACAATTTGTAGTGTTTTCTAACTATTTCTGTTTGTATCTAGACCACTAGAGACGATAAAAAGTTCCAAATAAACTAAAAATGGCCTGTTTGTTCATAAACATCTCAAATTTAAAGGTGTTTATCTTGAACCACTAAAATTCAGTGTAAGATTATCAACAGAGGGAAAAACACACGTCTCACACTGAAAGACAACAGAGTCCTGACTCATTATAGATCAGACCTGTGGAGATAAAATCATTCGTTTGTTTAAACTGAATGAAAATCTCTAATAAGTCCATTTCCGGAAGTCTAGTGTAGTAATAAAAAGAGTTAAACAGAAGCAAAAATCTATATCAGGTAATATATTGTGTATATACTGTGTGTGTGTGTGTGTGTGTGTGTGTGTGTGTGTGTGTGTTATTCTTAACTATGTGAACAGCCTGTGGTCTTTTTTTTTTTTTAAAAAAAACACAAAACGTGAAAATATCACTGATTTTTTTTTTTTTATTTTATTAGTTTTTGTTTCATTCAGTTGGCAAAAAGAAAACAACTTTTGTCAATTTGAAGACAATGAATTTAGAAATATCATCTGAGAATCTATAAAATAGGTACAAAATAAAATAAAATAAAAAAAAAATTGACACACCACAAAAATGCAGTTATATGTTGGTGCCCCTCAATTTCATTAAAAAAAAAAAAAAAAAGCAACAAAATAAATCAACGAATCAAATAATATTTACAATAAAATGAAGAATATTTACAATAAGGTAGTTTAGTTACACGAAAAAAAAAAAGAAAAAAAAAAGTCCCATTTGTCAAATTTCGCTTCATGAAGCCTACGAAATAAATAAGTTATTCTTTTTTCTTTTTTATACAGGAAGAACAAGATAGCCCTCTTTATCAAGAAATTATAAAGGCTGCAGTCGTGTGTAACCGAATCGCTGCCAAGAGTAAACATTTTTTTTTTTGTATTGTTGTTCTAAAAACTTGTTGAGAGAAAGAAAACCCCAGAAGGCACTTGAAGATGAAATATACGTTCCTGTGGTGGAACTCGGACAGAACAGTTTGTGTGGTCTTATACATTCAAGCTAATGCACCAGTAACAGTAAGAACAAAATGGTCGGCATGCTTGCGTGTGTGTGTGTGTGTGTGTGTGTGTGTGTGTGTGTGTGTGTGTGTGTGTGTAGGTCTGTACAAATCATCCAGCTGTCTGCATCACTTTAATATCCCTCTCGTTCCATTTATACTCGCCGTTCAATAATTCAGCTCGTAATTGCAGCTCAGTAGCAGTACATTATTATCCCTTTCTTTCAGAAGCTATAAATACGTCAGCTCACAGTCGGAGAGAGAGAGAGAGAGAGAGAGAGAGAGAGAGAGAGAGAGAGAGAGAACAAGAGACAAAGAGAGAGAGAAAGAGAGATGCAGAGAGAGTGAGCAAGACAGAGAGCAAGAGAGACAGATAGAGAGACACAAAGAGAGAGAGAGAGAGAGAGAAACAAAGAGAGAGAGCAAGACAGAGAGAGTGAGAGAGCGAGAGAGAGTCAGAGAGAGAGACAGATAGAGACACAAAGAGAGAAAGAGAGAGCGAGAGACAGAGAGAGAGACAGAAAGAGAGAGACACAAAGAGAGAGAGAGAGAGAGAGAGAGAGAGAGACAGAGAGAGAGACAGAGAGAGAGAGAGACAGAGAGAGAGAGAGAGAGAGAGAGTCTCGGACTAAACGATGTGATTTATATCCAGTTTAAACAGTACTTGATCCAGTGATAATTGAACCCATTTCCAGTTCGATTCGAGTGCACAACAAAACAAAACAAAATATTGTACAGATTTCGAAGACGGTGCACCGTCACAACCCGTGAAATTCTGGGTGAAACAGAAATCGGCGTTGGAAGAGAAGTCGGAGAAAACGAGGAGAAGGGATTTTTTATGTATATATTTGAATATGAATATGTTCACGCTGCCAGGGAAAAGCTTTTAAACATCTGGAACCGCTGCTAGTGTCCAGATGTGGGTTGAAATAAGATAAATAAGAGAAAGGATAAATAAGTGCTTTAGTTATTACACAAAGGGCAAATCGGTGTGAGCTCAGAGTTTGGTCCAAGTTTGTAATAATAATAATAATAATAATAATAATAATAATAATAATAATAATAATAATAATAATAATAATAATAAAGTTTATGCCTAAAAATGATGTCTTTCCAAAAGGTTCTAATAATAGAGAAAAAATGAAAAGTTACTGCACACTGAATTCATTTATTTACTTGTTTTTTTCTGGCTGTCAAACGTCCGCAACTCAATTTGTTTAAATAAAAAGATGTTTTAAAAAAAATCTATGTTTCTCCAGTTCACTCGCTCATCACTCGCTCATCTGTTTCAAGTGTAACTGTGAATCTGCCATAAATACAGCCTTCAAAAGCTTTTGGCTAGCAGCGTAGAGAAGAGAGAGAGAGAGAGAGAGAGAGAGAGAGAGAGAGAGAGAGAGAGAGAGAGAGAGAGAGAGAGAGGCAGACAGAGAGAGAGAGAGAGAGAGAGAGAGAGAGAGAGAGAGAGAGAGAGAGAGAGACAGACAGAGCGAGAGAGAGGCAGACAGAGAGAGAGAGAGAGAGAGAGAGAGAGAGAGAGAGAGAGAGAGAGAGAGAGAGAGAGAGAGAGAGAGAGAGAGAGAGAGAGAGAGAGAGAGAGAGAGAGAGAGAGAGAGAGAGAGAGAGAGAGGCAGACAGAGAGAGAGAGAGAGAGAGAGAGAGAGAGAGAGAGAGAGAGAGAGAGAGAGAGAGAGAGATCATTACTGAATGAGTGCCAGCAAGTGAATGCAGCTGTTTCTTTTTGCTTTATAAAAGTTACAGCTGTTGAACGTGTTGTTGAAGTTAAACAGGTAAGTAAAAGCAGCCTGTTGGAGTTTCACACATCCAGAGATCCAGGTTTACGTACAGCTTCAAAGCAACAGGATCGGAGCTAAGAGTGCATGTGTGTGTGTGTGTGTGTGAGTGTGTGTGTGTGTGAGTGTGTGTGTGTGAGTGTGTGTGTGTGAGTGTGTCTGTGTGAGTGTGAGTGTGTGTGTGTGTGTGTGTGTGTGTTCAGGCTGGTTTAAAAACAGAAAGAAAGTAAAAAGACATGTAATGAAGGCCATGTTGTATCAGTAAAGTCAGGAGCTCAGAGCTTGTTCAAACACGAGAGAGGAAAAAGGTTCACCTTCATACTGAAGGCTCGTCCTAGTACGTGTGTGTGTGTGTGTATGTGTGTGTGTATGTTTTTCTAGTGTCTTTTCTGATGAACACAGCAGTATGTGTGGGTGTAGCGATTAAATCTGATTGTCATTGTGTGTGTGTGTGTGTGTGTGTGTGTGTGTGTGTGTGTGTGTGCGTGTATGTGTACATGTGTGTATGAGTATGTATCTATAAATATGTGTGTGAATATATGTGCGTGTGTGTGTGTTAGTGTGTGTGTGTGAATGTGTGTGTGAATGAGTGAGTGAGTACAGTAATTCCCTCTATAAATGTGTGTGTGTGTGTGTGTTAGCGGTGTTCAGCGTGCAGTGCTCAGTTCTGGTGCCTCTTCATGTGCAGAGCGAGGTGGTCGGAGCGGGAGAAGCTGCGGCTGCACACTGCACACTGGAAGGGCTTTGCGCCCGTGTGTTTGCGGAAGTGGCGCGTGAGCTCGTCAGAACGAGCGAATCTCCAGTCACACCCTTCCCATGTGCACCTGTATGGCTTCTCGCCTAGAACAACAACGAGAGGGGAAAAAAAAACAAGAACACGAAACAATAAACATCAGATTCAGCGAAAAAATTCCATGAGTCCATACAAACAACAAAGAACGATCCCTTCTTCTTTTTACCTTTTTTTTTTTTTTTCTTCACTACATACAATTTAAAAAATGTGATCAGAGGTCATGTTAGTTCCTCTTGTTTTTGTTCCGTGTCAGTAAAGCACACCGAATAACACCTGTACACACAATGCCAAAAACCTCCAGCTTCAAATCCAACCTTAGAGATCAATCTTTAAAAAAAAAAAAAAAAAACAGCTATGCAGCGCTCGTCAAGATCAAATGCGAAGTCTGTCGAAGAAAACGACAGCCGCGACTGCACTGTTTGTCTTTCCCAAGCGTTTTAAAGCCAGTTCTGCGAAAACCAAACAAAGCATCTTCTTTCTGAAACGGACCTCGTTTGATAATCTGCTTCTTTTTTTTTTTTTTTTTTTTAAATGCCACGCAGGTAAAGAATGAGACTTGGCCTAGAAATGTATTGTGAGCCTTGACAGGTTTATCCAGCCCGTGATGAAAACGGCTCGGGAACGATTTTCATCACGTTCGGAGAAAAGAAGACGACGATGACGAGGAAGAAGAATGCTGATGATAGAGAAGATAAAGAGAAGATACGTAACCTAAGCCTGAAAAATTTTTTTTTTTACCTCGGAGCCGAGTGCTACGTTCGGAGACAAACGGAATAAATTGGAAGCGAAGTAAATGTGTGTTATGGGTTAGAGTCACCTGTAACGTCTGAAAGCTTGAGGAGAAGAATAAGGCTGAAAGATAATTAGGTGGAAGCGCTAAGTTGAAGCGTACGTGTGACGCTCGGGCACAGGTGAAGCGAGTCCCTAATGAGGAATCCTGTAATGACTTGTTTTGGCGAGCTCGGCTCGGCACATGGCACGCCTGGGGGGCTTCAACCCCCTCTCTCCTGAGACATGGGGAATTAGAGTGTAGCTCAGGTGATTAGCCAGTGTAAAGCCTCTCTCAGACAGTAGAGAAGCTTCATAAAGAGGAAAAGAAAGAAAGAGAGAGAGAGAGAGAGAGAGAGAGAGAGAGAGAGAGAGAGAGAGAGAGAGAGAGAGAAACCTGTCCTCCTTGTTGTACCAGTTCAAATAGCCGGCTTAATAGATGCTGATGAGGAGGATCATGTGGACTCCCAAACAGTTTGGAGGTTAGCGGGGATAATTTAGTTCCTTTTACAACACAACTAACGTGTGTGTGTGTGTGTGTGTTTCACTGCTATGACAACATTAATGACTAAACGAGACTTAGGAGACATAAAAGAGAGGAAGAGAGAAAGAATGGAAGTCTGTTGGAGTTTTTTGTTTGTTCTTTTTTTTTTAACTGGTTCTGTTTAAAATCTGTAGAGATTTATTGTACAGTCATGTCAGGAGTCAGGAGTCAGGAGTCAGGAGTGGGTGACCTTATCTAATCTCAATGCGAGCCGAGGACCGAAGCAAGCTGACACTTAGATTTACGGCTTGTTTGCCGTCATAAAGTCCGTTCTTAGAAAAACGGCCTAACAAGCAGCGATGGCCTTTTGTTTGTTTTCCCTCCACGCGCTCAAGGCCGCACCGTGTAAGCGCGCCCATATTACGCCCAAATTTTACAACGACGCTCGCGACACCAGATGTTCAGACACTCGGAAAAAAGGTTCGAGCTTCAGGATTCGATCCGACCCGACGAAATCTCGAAATCTCCTGGGGTCGATACGAGCGGGAGAGTTTTCAGAGTGCAGGAATGAATGCGAGGGCATGCCAGCGAGCTCCCTCCTGCCTGGCAACATGACCCGAAACACCCAAAATAAAGAAGCACCGCTGTTGTGACAGGACCAAATAAAAACCCGCTTTAATTTGGGGTGGGGTAGAGAGTGTGGGCGAGAAGAGAAGAGAAGAGAAGAGAAGAGAAGAGAAGAGAAGAGAAGAGAAGAGAAGAGAAGAGAAGAGAAGAGAAGAGAAGAGAAGAGAAGAGAAGAGAAGAGAAGAGAAGAGAAGAGAAGAGAAGAGAAGAGAAGAGAAGAGAAGAGAAGAAGAGTTGTTCTCACCAGTGTGTGTCCTCAGATGAGCTTTCAGATGTGAGGATTTGGTGTAAACCTTCTTGCAGCCTGTAAGAAAAGCAGCATTATGAATGAGAGAAATTAACATCAATAGTAAACTCAAACAGAGACTAAGTGGGAACATTTTCTTTGGCTTCAGTAATGTTTCCATTCCATTTGAGAAGCTAAAACCAATCTCATCTTGTTAGCTGTAAACCCCTCCACTCTCCCCTCCCTTCCCTCCCTCCGCCTTCCTCTCGTCCAGCTAAGCGGTGATGGCTTCTAAATGGCGGAGCGTGGCGTTTCAGATGAACTGCTTAGCGTAAATGCACTATTAATGGTGTCATGAGGCTTGCCTTGTTTTACAATCTGTTCGGTCAATTTGATGCAACAGGATTCGATAACAGTCGCGGGGGTTGTGGGGGGCTGACGTCAGCTCCCTCACATTAATTCAGGGGCCTGGTTAAAAGGCTTTGGCCCAGGTTTGAATTATTCAACAGCGGATCGGTCTTGGTGAGGAAGCGCAAGAGAAAAAGGAAGAGAGTACTCGGTGAAAGAGTCGGAGGGGGCGATCGGTGTGATTTATAAACGTACGCCTGAATATGAAAGAGCTCCTAAACAAAACACTTAGTGAGTGAAGCGGATGGTATCTTCGATTTGATGTTTAAAACTCAAACTGTTAAAACGAAACGACAGTCAGCTCAGACGACAGCAACAACGCCGCCTTCCTGAAAATTCTAGAATTTTCCACCTGCTCAGTTTCTCAGTAACAATTGTTTTGTAATAATGAGTTGAGAATGAAGTAATTGATACTTCTCCGTACCTGGGAAGTCACAGTGGTGTATCCGCCTCTTCTCGAGGTCAGGATTTGTCCTGCGGTTGTACCGGACAGGCATGACCCCGGCGCCAGGGGTCACGGGCGGCCGTGCGGATGTGGATGCTTGATGAACGGGCATGTGGCCTGCCATTTTGGATGCGATGGTGGCGGCATAAGATGGCGGCGGTGTCAGGTTGTGCAGCAGCTCTTTCTGTCGGTCTGGGCTGCCCGGCTCGGAGGTCGGCGGCGAGGGAGGAAGGTAGGACGCTTTGACCTGCGTGTGGCCCTGAGCGAAGTGACCTGAGGGGCCGAGCGGGTACGAGGGCGTGGGCATGGTGCAGTATGGCTTGTTGGCAGTCTGTGTGGCTGCTAAATGCAGGTCATGGAAAGATGGCACCTCTGACGACATGGCATGGGTGTGAGACTCCGAAACGGCCTGAATGGGAACGTCGAGCTCAGAGTTGAGCAGCTGAAACAGATGGCCATCCTGGGGAAGCTCAAAAGACGGCATTTCCTGCTTGATATAGATGCCACTGGACGTGTCGCCCGCACCCATGTTAGCGCATGGCGCCGAAGGCGAGCTAAAGATGGTAGTGAAATCGGGGAGAGACGGAGGGACCGAACAGTCTGGGGCCGGAGAGAAGGTTGTGCACACAGGTTTGCTTTTCACCTGGCTGGGGACAGAGTGGCGTTGCTGGCGACACAGGCTGCCACGCAGGTATGCGATGTCAGGTAGGTACACGTTCATGTTGATGCTGTAAGGGGAGCCCTGATCATCGCAGAAAAACTCCACAGAGGGGCTATCCTGGCACTGCTTCTTGACTGCGGGGGAATCCTGCAGCTGAGGTGTCAGGTATTTGTCCATCTCAAGCTTCGCCTGGAGGGAAAAACAGCAGAGATCTCGTTTTGAACTCCCGTACACAAAGATATGTCAAAGGTGGACCATTTTGTAACAGATGGCATGCATGCACTGCTGATTTCGACAAAGATTCATAAGAAATCCTGAACAGATAGAACACCGTGTCATAAAACACTATGAGGTTTCTAAAGCATTAATGTTCAACTGGTTAGAATTTGAAATATGAGTGTGTAGATATATATATATATATATATAGCTGATATGATTTTCAGCCGAATTTCATAAGCACCCCGGAATGTGTGCTATGTGAGCAGCAGGTGACGCAGGGAACACTTGAGCAGAAATATGCACATAGAACAGCAGGGAAAGTTTTAAAATAGACATGTAGCAAACACAGTCACAAACACATCAGCGCTCTTCACTTTTCCAGTATAAGTTTGAAACAAAAACGCGTGGACGTGGAATCAGGGAGCTGGTTCAGACGCTTAACTCTCGACGGCTGAACTGGAACTCGGTCCTCAGTGTACGAGCAAATGTTAAGGGTTTAAAGGTGCAGATGATTCCAACAGGGGCTCAAAAATTGTCCAGACTGCACACAAGGGAACACTTTTTCCTGCTGCGATCATACCTCAACTACGACGAGGGACGGATGAGGTTGTTGGGTTTTTTTTTTTTTTTGCAGTCAGCAGCCAAACATTTATCACACAGCCTTCAGTAGGTATCCGCTACATTCCCCCCTGCACTGTAAAACAGAGCTCATACATACCGCGGGCCCAAAACAGACTCTGCTGACGCGTGGAAACCGGCAGCTTCACTCACTCTCACACACACTCTCTCTCTCACACACACACACACACACTCAGCTTTTCCATATAAACCTCAGCCAATTATCATTAGCGCGCAATCAGCGGGAAACGACAAGACGGACCCGCGGGTTACCGGATCGCGCTCACGCCGGGATGACACCCGGAATGTCGGGTCTGCCCTCCTGAAGGGACTTTTTTTGACGCCCAGCTGGTCTGTTTCACGATTGCTCGAAAGTTTCACTCCAGGATCGAACTGGAGGAACCAGCATGTGAGGGCGAGGCGGCGAGAAGGAATCAAATGTTAGTGAGGGTTCAGTGACACCAAGACACCCCGAGACTCTACTCTGAACCTGCATCATCTCTCTCTCTCTCACACACACACACACACACACACACATATATATATATTTATATAATACATATATAAACACACGCGGGGAAATCCAGAATGGTAAAATAAACAAGTACGCATCATGGCACGGGACGCATCATGCGTCTCAGACATGACACAAGGACACACCTCTGATCTTTCATGCACTACACGGTGTTTCTAAATAAATAAATAAATAAATAAATAAATAAACAAACCATTGTGTTTCTTATAAGTAATTATAATAGGAATAATAATGATGATGAAGATGATGATGATTACCTGCGCGTAATCGTTAGCCAGTCCCCTGTCGGTGTCGGTGAACAGAACGGACTCCTCCTGAAAGCCTTTCATCAGCGGCACAAAGTCCTCGTGTCCCGTTAACAGCGTGGCTGCCATAACGGCCCGCTACGATGGACGGCGTCCGCGGAATAGAATATAAAAAAAATTAAAAATAATAATCTTTTCCTTGTCAGAGAAGGAGCGAGTGTGTGTGTGTGTGTGAGTGCGTGGCGCATGGACCGAGTGCACGCTCGAGTGTGCGTGCTTCTGTGTGTGTGAGTGTGTGTGAGTGAGTGTGTGTATATACACACCCCGTGCTCACGGCGGATATCCCGGTTTCTGTCTCCTCCCGTCTCAGGGCCTCGGTGATATGAGGCTGCTGAATGGGCGGAGCGCAGCAGCTACAACTGTCACCGCTTCTGCGCGTGTCTCAGATCTCATTATACAGCATTAAAGAGGAGCCACAACAACAACAACAACAACAACAACAACAAAATAGTTTGTATTTATAATTTTAAAAAAATTATGTAAACAAAAGAAATATTCGAATTAAAGGTCAATTTTTTTTGGTTACATTATTTCATTAAATTAATATTAGATCAAAAAAAAAAACAAAAAAAAAAAACATTGTTTAAATTGCCACCAGCCAGCTTCCCCTTATGAAGCTGAGGGTTTCAGGATGAAGGTTAACACGTGTTGAATGAAGTCAGACACGTGTAGGATTTGGATGAAAGCGCAATCTGCCCTCTTCCACATACACGACCTCAGAGACGCACATGATTGGTCAGTGTCTCTGTGGCTGAGACCACAGGTCATTATTTTTGCCGGCTATTGGCCTGGGATTTAATCTCACAATATTCAGAAGCTACACATATAACATCTCAAATACGTCTTCTGCTATGAAACTGTCCTATCTGTCTGTTTGAAATGTAAAATAATGTAAATAAAATTAATGTAAATAATAATTTGTTAATGTTTATTTGTAATGTTAAAAAAAAGAATAAATATATATAGATGTATTTTATCTATCTAATTTGTCTATTTGTAATGTTAAAAAAAAAATAGAAAAGAAATCAATCTCAAATTTATGGCTCCTTTAAACAGCAGATGTGTTATAAATTACTACCAGTACAACAAAAAAAGGTGTAAAATATAAAGTAGACACAGTATAGATACATAAACTGGGGGTGAAGGAGGCTGTATTTTAAGATGTACCTGCATGACGTAAGCTCTGCATCACCTCACAAAAAGAATCCCTGGTGACACACACAATGCATCCTGCGTCATAAAACTATCAAATATGGCTTTTGGCGTATCGACACTGCCTACAATATAGTTTGTGTGTGTGTGTGTGTGTGTGTGTGTGTGTGCCAACATCCTAAAACCAATGTCAAAACAGTATCTTACACCATCCCAGGTTGCCATAGCGACCAGGCGTGTACAATAAGGCTTGAGGTCACATAGGATTCAATACGTAGTTCACCGTAATTCAGAGTAATTAACAGTTTTGGAACAAGGTGCAGGTGGATAAAACAAGCGGGTGGGTGGATATTATTTGGGATAGTTTAAAATCCGTTTTAACCCATTTGTTCAAACAAAGGCTGGGGAAAGTGTTGGTTCAGGGAGTGTTTCTATGATTTCTATACACTGAACTGTTTCTGTTGTATTTTATATTAAAAGATTAGGAGAGGAAAATAGTCATTATAGAGTGTAGTAGAACGTAATGAACTTGTTATTCTTCTAATAACTGAAAAAGTTTTTGTTTGTTTTGTTTTTTTTTTGTGGCCAAGCCCTGGCAACCCTACTTCTAGTTAGAACTAGAGTATGCGGTTTAGGACATAACAGAGTCTGAGGTCATATTTCTGCTCAGAGAAGGAAAATGGAAAACGTATTTGTGCACAAACGACTGTAATCCTTTGTTGTGTCAAAAAAAAAAAAGAAAAAAAAAAAAAAAAAGGGATGATAGATTAATTTTTATCTCGCCTGGAAAATGAATGAGAAGGATCGAAGCAGCTCGCCTCCTCCTGCTAATACTACAACTGACCGAGAGAAGAGGAGACAGATGAGTCTTACGGTATGCAAGGCTCTGTCTATTTATAAACCTCTGTGTGTGTGTAGCGCCTTCTCCGTTAAAAAGAAGAGGCCTGAGACTTCTGTTACAATGAAGCTCAACAGACAAAAGAGAGAGGGACTGAAACCTCTACACATTTCCACTGCAAGTCATCTTCAAACTGACTTGTAATATAATGACACACAGACACAGACACAATTTGCAGTATATCACAAACGCACACAAACACGTTCAGCTATAAATAAAATGTGTTATTTTTCCCTTTAAAATCAGATTTTTAAGAGGTACAAATGACATCAAAGTGAACTCTGCAGTCTGTAAATAAAACTTGTAGGTTGTGTTCCTCTGGTAAAACAAGTCTCCGCTGGTCACTTGGACTTGGCCTTGAGCTTTCGGTGCCACTCAGGAACGTCTTTATTGGTCTGTGAAAGAGAGAAAACGAGCTTTTTTTCAGTCTGTGACTTTGAACTTTGCTACGTATCGAGTTTTCAGAAAAGATCTGAAACGCCGGCTTGGTGTAAAAAAAAAAAAAAAAAAAACACCTCGTGCCTGTTACGGGGTTTACTAGCTGGAGCGATACGAACAACGGGTTGTACGAGATCCACATTCTAATGATAGTGTGGTGTAACTTCACCACAGATTATTAGCCCTGATTAAAGATTAGCTCCTTCTCTGTGTCGGGTCTCATAAACACGAGCTTCTCTTACGCAAAACGTGAAAAGAAAAAGAAAAGTTCCATCATCATTTCCTGTGAAGTGGAGTATAAAGTTCCATTTATATATTTATTTCGATATGTAAATAAATTTCCCATCGCACCTTGCGTTTTATTCCTCTTAGACCACATCCGCTGAGTACGGTTTTTTATCCGTTTATAGTTACATCTCGTGTAGAGAAAGTCACTTCCTGTTAACACACACGTTACAGTGGCTATAAACACTCGCTCTCTCACCAGCCTGTCTTTTCCCCATGCTGCAGCTTTAACACTGAAACTGGAGACTCCTTCTATAATCAAATATTTTATTATTTTTTTTTTTTTGTATCCTGTCTGTTATTGCAGTCTCTGTACAAGTTGTTACCATAGAAACAGTACCATATTAGAATACGTGCATTTATATCTACCTTACTCAAGACCTTCTGAAAATAAACACAGGTCTTGGTATAATTTTTCCCTGTTCATTTCTATACATCTAGCTCTATACATATATCCATGAGTCTTGACAACTAACACAATGAGCTGCAGGATTTGTAACAGGAAGCTGCTGCATGTTGTGCAGACACGAACATTAGCGGTTATTATTTTGTGCTCACAAACACTGTAGGTCTGGGTCTGGGTTGGTTCTGCTCCCTGTCTGCTGTCCTGCTGGGCCTCAGTTCCATTGCTCTGCTGTCGAGCTCTGCTTCAGGCTCTTGGTTGTGCCGCGTCCGCATGCTGACCAGCACCTGCTTCATCGCAGACAGCTCCTATGAGGAACGAGGAAGACGCACGCGATCAGATGACACGTAAATCCGTCGGCGAGGATTTAAGCTTGCGGTCGGTTTAATATCGGACGCTGATTTCTGCGGATTTTAAACTCGCAGCGCAGGAATCACTGAGCAGAATCTCCATGGATGCTGTAGTGGCCGTGGCCTAGTCACGTTAAACCTGCTGGAAGAGTAAGAGAACTTTCCCAAATCTTCTGCAGATGCTGTTTCTCAGTCTTGCTCAGTCTCCATCGTACTACACATTTTGAACAAGCAATAGATGTAGCACGTCATTTACAGGTCGGTTAGGGGTCACGTTTTTAGACGTGTGCTTCAGAAGCCCGAAAAAATAAAAAATAAAAAAAGGCTGATGTGGATGATGGAGTCAAATCACAATGCCCCCCCCCCCCCCCCCAAACACACACACTTTTTTCTTCATTTGTATTTTACCCTTTTGTTGCATTAGTAAATCTTCCCTTGACATACAGAAAACAAACACTTTAGATTAAACGTTGAGAAAAAAAACTCGGTGCTGCGTTTAGATACTTTCCTGTCCTTCAACGCTTTGTATCTGCCAATCAAAAGATACCTGAGAAAAGAATTACGTCAATGTTGTGACATGAAAATCAGAGCTCAGAACACACACTCTCACTTTTGTTTTTTTTTTTTTTGTTTGTTTTTTTGAATTGTGCCAAAACATCTTTGGTTTTGATTTTGCCCCTTAAAACCTGAGCGTCTTCGGTGAGTTCTTCGATAAAACGTGAACACGTTCAGACGTGACGTGTTTGGTGCAGGACTTTTTTTTTTTTTTTTTTTACTCGGCGGTTGCAGACTAGTCGATTTCTTCTTCCCAAACCTTCGTACGCTATTTCTTCACGCTAGAACATCCAACACCCTTCGGTGATGAATATAGATGTGCCCGGTTGTGTGCGTGTCAGGGGTCATTTAATATTTCTATTTATCACTCAGCCACCATATGCGCTGGCATGTTAAAGCACTGTGCGAGCGAGCAGCTGTCCACGAGGACTGCGTGCTTTATGCCAACATGCCACTGGAAGTTGTGCACTCTGCAAAGGCTGCGCCAGCAGCGGGCAGTGGCCGAGCTGGTGGGAGGAGGGAGGGGAACGTTTGGTTGAAAATAGCTCCAAATTTCACAAACGTGTCACGAGCCGCTTCCTTCGACTCGGCGAAGCTGCAGCGACGAATGGATTAGGATGAGGAACGAATAAAAAAAAAATAAAAAAACGAGCAGAGCTGACTTTTGTATCGTTATTTAATACTCTTCTTCTTATTATTATTAGTGCAGGTTGACAAATAGATCCGAATCGTAGCGATCACATGGGGCGAGAATTCATGAGAACCTGTTAAGCGGCGCTACAGGAATTTCCAGTTGGCTTCTGAATACAAAAAAAATAATAATTAAATAAAGGAAATTCTTCTCCGGTCCTTTGCATGCAAGTAATGTCAACATCAAAACATTCAGACAAACAGTTGGCTGACACACTGAGCTATTGCACAGGCGGCATCATCATCATCATCATCATCCTCCTCCCTGCTGGCAAATCTGCTTCACTGAGCACAGGTAACGCTGGGAAAGAGAGACTTGTTCAAGCACAGGCCTGAAGTCACTAATGTGTGACTGGCATTTTACTTGTCAGTCCACGGAGCCTGCACAACAAAGCAGGAACACCCAGGGGCAACCGTGTGTGTGTGTGTGTGTGTGTGTGTGTGTGTGTGTGTGTGTGTGTGTGTGTGATTGGGCAGCAGGTTCCACTGAAACACCCCAGGCACAGCATCATCACATTTTTAATTTTGTTTTTCTCTCTCTCTCTCTCTCTCTCTCTCTCTCACACACACACACACACACACACACACAGACACAGACACAGACACAGACACAGACACAGACACACAGACACATTTACATAATTTAGCAGACACCTTTATCCAGAGCCACTTACATTTTATCTCATTTTTATACAACTGAGCAATTGAGGGTTAAGGACCTTGCTCAGGGGCCCAGCAGTGGCAGCTTGGTGAACGTGGGAATCGAACTCACAACCTTCTAATTGGTAACCCAACACCTTAAACACTAGGCTACCACATCCCCTACCAACACACTCACACAGACACACACACACACTCTCACACTTTCTCTCACACACAGACACACACTCTCACACACACAGACTCACACAGACACGCACGCACGCAGACGCGCACGCACACACAGACGCGCACGCACACACAGACGCGCACGCACACACAGACGCGCACGCACACACAGACGCGCACGCACACACAGACGCGCACGCACACACACACACACAGACGCGCACGCACACACACACACACAGACGCGCACGCACACACAGACGCGCACGCACACACAGACGCGCACGCACACACAGACGCGCACGCACACACAGACGCGCACGCACACAGACACAAACACAGGCCAAACTTCAACATGGTTCTTTTCTATTCTTATTTACTGGATGCACTGTGACCAGTAGAACCTGAGCTGAACTCTAAACAAACCCTTAATCTGACCTGGATCAGAGGCTCGTACAGAATTAGGTGCCGCCGCCTCCACACATGACGCAACACACCATCCCCAAGGCAAGTTTCCCAATGTGGCAGCCGAGGCAGCAGTTACCTCTCTGTGGCTCAGGAGTCGCTCCAGATCAGCGGCCATGTTGTTTTTCACCTGCAGCAGAGATGCTCGTTCTTTCTTCAGTGTGCTGGGGAAGAAATCCAAATTGTACTGGTGGTAAATTTCAATAAAGTAAAACTGTCTGTATAATAAGAGCCATTAATAACCGTAAATAATGAAATAAGTGATTGGTAGCATACAATCGTGTCATGCATGAAAACAGAAAGGAAAGAATAATTAAAATAACAAACACAAATAAATAAATAAATAAATAATCGTTAAAAAAAATAACAGTGACATTATTAGGTGCCATTGTAGGATGTATCTGAGGGAAATTATTTACACCTACAAAATGTACAGAATAGAACCAATGGAGGATCAGTTAGTGTTTGTGGCGTACAGATAGGGGTCGAGGTTTGTGGAATGAGGAACAGTAGATGAATCAAAAATCAAAAATAAATCAATAAAATTAGAAAAAAAAACACTCTCAGACAGACACACAGACAGACACAGACACACAGACAGACAGACAGAGACACACAGACACAGACACACAGACACAGACACACAGACACACAGACAGACACACAGACAGACACACAGACAGACACACAGACAGACACACAGACAGACACACAGACACAGACAGACACACAGAGACACACAGACAGAGACAGAGACACAGACAGACAGACAGACAGACAGACAGACACAGACAGACAGACACAGACAGACACACAGACTGACAGACACAGACAGACACACAGACAGACACACAGACAGACACACAGACAGACAGACAGAGACAGAGACACAGACAGACAGACAGACAGACAGACAGACAGACAGACACAGACACAGACAGACAGACACAGACAGACACAGACAGACACACAGACTGACAGACACACAGACACAGACAGACACACAGACACACAGACAGAGACACACAGACACAGACAGACACACAGACAGACAGACAGAGACAGAGACACAGACAGACAGACAGACAGACAGACAGACAGACACAGACACAGACAGACAGACACAGACAGACACAGACAGACACACAGACTGACAGACACACAGACACACAGACAGACACACAGACACACAGACAGAGACACACAGACACAGACAGACACACAGACAGACAGACAGAGACAGAGACACAGACAGACAGACAGACAGACAGACAGACAGACACAGACAGACAGACACAGACAGACACAGACAGACACACAGACTGACAGACACACAGACACAGACAGACACACAGACACACAGACAGAGACACACAGACAGACAGACACACAGACACACAGACAGACACACAGACAGACAGACAGACACAGACAGAGACAGACACACACAGACACAGACACACAGACTCAGACAGACACACAGACTCAGACAGACACACAGACTCAGACAGACACACAGACTCAGACAGACACACACAGACTCAGACAGACACACACAGACTCAGACAGACACACACAGACTCAGACAGACACACAGACTCAGACAGACACACAGACTCAGACAGACACACAGACACTCAGACAGACACACAGACACACACACAGACAGACACACAGACTCAGACAGACACACAAACAGACTCAGACAGACACACAGACAGACACACAGACAGACACACAGACAGACACACAGACAGACAGACAGACAGACAGACAGACACACAGACAGACAGACACACAGACAGACAGACAGTGACACAGACAGACAGAGACACACAGACAGACAGAGACACAGACACAGACAGACAGACACACGGACAGACAGACACACAGACAGACAGACACACAGACAGACAGACACACAGACAGACACACAAACACAGACAGACAGACAGACAGACAGACACAGACAGACACAGACACACAGACAGACAGACACACAGACTCAGACAGACACACAGACAGACACACAGACAGACACACAGACAGACACACAGACAGACACACAGACAGACACACAGACAGACAGACAGACACACAGACAGACACACAGACAGACACACAGACAGACACACAGACAGACAGACAGACACAGACACAGAGACACACACAGACAGACACAGACACAGAGACACACACAGACACACACAAACAGACACACACACAGACACTTCTCCCTTCAAGCATAAGTGTTTCTGTGGGTTAAGAAATAAACCCTGAAACATTCCTTTTGTTCTTAGTGCAGAACCTTGAGCTTCATTAGTGGAGACAGGTGAAGGTGTGTAATAACTCGTTAACACGCTCTCTTCTCTCAGTGACAACACCACAGAGTCATTAATAAACGAAGCAGACATGCCTCGTCCCACAGGACCTCGGGGTGATGAATAGGGTCTGGGGTGGAAGTCATGGCTTCATGTCAACATCAGAAACAACTCTTGAGCTGTTTTTCTTGTTTTAATCCTGTAGCCTCAGGCAAGACATTAAAAGTCCAACACAAGAAAAGGACGAGTCTAGTCACATTTGCATATTAGGAGGACGCAAAACCTAGTTGAAGGAATTCAACGGAACGTGTCGGTTGTCGTGACGCATCGCGGTTAACAGAATATTCAAATCAGCATTGGCGCAGTACAACTTTCGTTCTTTTTACTTTTCTCATTCCTGAAAGATGAAGGCACGGAAGACACGAGGCATGGCGCTTTTTCCTCGAAGGCGAAGACACACAAGTTGACACTCACGTGGAACGAACTAACACACATGCTAAAGATACTGCCCGAGGATTAGAACCTCATCTACAGTGTCACCGTGACATTATTGTCCATCTCTTGATCTCAGGAGTTCCTGGATCTGCTAATCCACTCCATAAGATCTCAGACCAGGTCTTGAAGATTTAGTTTAATTACTTTTTGTGTTGAACGTGTCAGTAATTATAATTCGTATCTGCAGTGACATTATATTTTTATTATAGGTTATAGCACATGCACTCGGTCACCTCATCGCATGCATCTCTATCGAGAGAAAAGGAAAAGAAAAAAAACAAGAAAAAATAAATAAATAAATGCTGACTATTGCTCTGAACACGTACCTCACTTCCTCTTCCAGCTGTGACAGACGCTCCTTTAGGGACTGGATCTGCGTGTCCCGCTGTCGAACCGTCTCTATGAGGTAACTGTATGGCTGCTGAGCCTGTTGAAGAAGCTGATTGGCTGCCTGAAGCTGAAAGACAGAATGAAGCCTTTATTATTATCACATATACATTACAGCACAGTGAAATTCTTTCTTCACATATCCAAACTTGAGGTCAGGTTGAGGTCAGAACACGAGGTCAGGTATGATACAGCACCGCTGGAGCAGTGAGGGTTAAGGGCTTGAACAAGCCAAAGAACTAACTGTGTCATGGTTGTACAGTCAGACTGAAATGTTTTAGAAAGCGATGATCTGGAAAAGTGGAAGCAACAAAATGTACTCATCACTCTGTACATCGGTGGTGAGCAGAAAAGCATAACGTCGCTGTCGGGCGGAATCCTCGTATCTCCAAAACCGTTATTTTTCAGGAAATTCAGAAATATCTGCAGTGCACAGGGTTTAGTCCGCGTTGCAGTGGATTGTCTTGCGCTAAATTCCTGTCCTCAGACGAGCACCAGAACTAACCTTTCTTTGATCCCAGTGTTTTGAAGACATTTACCTCAGAAGACGTGTTGATTCGTTGCGACTCTTCTTGAGGAGAAATATGCCGTGAAGCTCTCCCACGGAGTGAGGAAGAGGTGGACAGTTGAAGTGTCCAATGGAGTTATGAGATTTGTTCTCAAGCTATTTTCAAGACTTTAGATTGGTTAATAACTTGTAAAAATAACAGACCCACGTGGGGACTGACCAATAGCATCGATATGTGAAAAAATATGAAAGTGACCAAATTTGGACATACGAGGTTTCCGCCCGACAGCGACGATAAGCAAAAAAATAGAGAAGCACAACACGGTGAAACGTATCAGAACAGCAGTGAACCATAGAAAGTGAACAGGTGACTAAACTCTCCCTCGGGTTTGAGTGATTCATGGTGGTTATTAGTAAGGAGGTAAAAATTTAATGCTCTTCACACGAGATGATTCACGCTAGTCAGGAAATCAGACCCGAGCAATCGGCTGATACACAGAGACACAAACGGTATCAGAAAAGCGTACGTGAAGACGGTGATTAAGCAGCTCCTGTAAGCTCTAGTGCTCAGTTTCAGCTGGAGAATCTTTTTTTTTTTTTTTTTTTTTAAAAAGGAAAATATTTAAGTCTGCAGCCACTCATTTCATCACAGTTGGTCAGCATCTCCTCCTGTAAACCACAGACTGATCTAACAGAGGCGCCTGAAACGAATGTAAACGTGAACGAGCATTGTCATTTGATAAAACGTAAAAACATGGAGCGTGTCTGAAGTATCTCGTCTCTTTAGGCACGCCGGCGGTCACGCTGTCAAGACTGAGGACAGCCAGCAGACAACAGGCAGACAGCCAAAAGTCTTTTACAGACGACTAGAAAAGAAGCAATTAATAGAATGTCTGAATACGGAATTAAGGTATAAATCATATAAATAAGGACAACGTCAAACACCTTGGCTCTGAAGTGTAATTAGCTCTGAAGTTTAATAGCGGAGATTATTCTTTAATGCAGGGAACAGTGTGAACTCTCGAGTATCACACACACTGCTGTAGGACAGAGAGGGAACAAGTGCAGACTTGTCTGAGTACCTGGTCCAAGTTTGACTCTGGGCGACTCCTCGACAGGGCATGAAGCCATGAGGATGAATGAATGGCAAAGATGCCATGGATCAAAGAGCTTCAGATTCCTCAACAAGTATCAGCGACAGCATTTCTTTACTGCGCATGGGAACGAATTTCTGTTGTGTAAAATCACTCTGTCAGAGAATCTGCACCAAGACCATCGTGATGAGCTTTACCGAAAAACTCCATATCTCTGTGGGTTTGACGACCGGAAGGAAGGAAGGAAGGAAAGAAGGATGGAAGGAAGGAAAAAAGAAGAAAGAAAAAAAGAAAAAAAATGAGGTGAATTAGGAAAGAGAAAGAAAGAAAAAAAGAAAGAACAAAAAAAGAAAGACAAACATGAGGGAATAGGCAAAGAGAAAGAAAGAAAGAAAAAAAAGAAAGAAAGAAAGAACGAACGAACGATAGAAAGAACTGCACACGTACTGCACCATCAGTGACAACATCATACCAAAGTCAGAGCCTCTGTAAGTTCTGGGGAGTTTCTGCGTGAATTTAGCGAGCGGACGCAACCGTGCTGTTCGACCTCGTGCTCCGAGACGACGGAAAAATAAAAGTAATTATTTTTAACAAACATAAGAGCCATTAAGATTCAAACTGAAATCTGAAATGAACCAGCTTATTTTTGTGCCTATACCAGATTGTTATACGATGATCAGGTCTTTATTTTTTAACCAGACTATTTTGGATTTGTCTCGATACGACGTTCTTTAGGCGGCAGATCTTCAGATCGAATTCAAGAGACATGTGACATCAGAGCAACACCCACTTCCTGACCCCCAGGTTACAATTTTGCCCCCACACAAAGTGCTAGAGGTTTTAGTGCCATAAAACCATCATACTTTCATTTGGATGGCTTCTGACTGCTTCACAAACTGTACAGAAAAAGGAAAAAGAAAAAACAAGGATAAAATTTTCTTCCCCTTTCCCACCTGTCGATCAGTGCAACACTAATCAATCGTACATTTATGAATTTTTTACCTCATTTTTTTTTTTTTTTTTTTTTACAATTGAGCAACTGAGATACGCTCAGGATGGTGAAGAGGGTAGACAGCGCTTTCAAACTAGAGAGAAAATGTTTTGCTTTGTTTATGGACCTGTGCATACGTTTACCTTAGGAGATGGGGGTCTGGGGCAGGTGTCAGTACATCAGTACATACTTTTATACGGTAAACTCTTTCGGACATTTCACAACAGGCTTTCCTGTCAAGTAGCACAGTCAGCGCTGATACAAACCGGTCATTCTGATCGATAGCCAATCAGAAGCTGTAGGTTTTTTTTTTGTAATCAAGGTTCCCAGAATATTTACACACAATTCACGAGAGTTTGTTTTATGATTTATGATGCTAGTATTCGGTGTCACCCCGGACAGTTTCGCCTGATTTTTACGTCGCCGTCTCGTCCGGCTCGTTTACTGGGGACCTGAAACTACATACAGCTGAATTTGTGGGGACGTCTGCTCTTAAACAGCTCGAGCTGTTGTAGGACAGCGAACCAAAACAAAAAGGTTCCCAGTGTTCGGTGTTTAGACTGCTAATATACTGCTCATGAGACAAAAAGAAAAAAGAAAGAAAAACAAGCTTATATATGTGGCTGGGCGTGAGATGAATTCAGGGGTTTTGGAGCTTATGTTGTCATGACGGTGTTGTACGATGATGTATGACTAAGAGTGTGTGTTGTGTTTGTGTGTGTTTGACGGTGAGATACCTCTTGTGAGATCTGCCCTGTGTGGGTGGTGCTTTTCTCCACGTCTCTCCTTAGCAAAGTGTTTTGCTTCTCTAACTGCAGAACCCTTCTCGCCAGATGAACACTGAGAACACACACACACACACACGCACGCTCGTATCCACTTCGACCTTTAACGCCCAGCACTGTGAAGACGTGCGACCTTGCATTTGACTCGCACCTCTGCTTCAGCCTCCTCTTGGCTGTGGTCGGCACGTTCGCTCCGTATCCGTACGAAAACAGCACCCTCTCGGCTTCCTCCTCATTTTCCACTAGAAAGAAAAAAAAAAAAAAAAAAAAACAATGGCGCATGTGAGAAAAAAAAAAAACGTCATTTGTTTTGGATGTCTCTCAGACCACCCACGGCCAGGAGCAAAGGCGAGAGGCTAAGGACGCTCATAAACCATCATCTATCCTGCTTAGCACGTACAGGAGTTTTCAAAACAAATCCCAGCCAAAGCACAATCATGAGCTCGGTGTTGAAAGAGAAACGCTGTGCGCTTGTTTAGGAACGCTTTAGAATCGTGAGCTATGGGATGAAATCGCCGAAGTCCTGTTGTTTTTTTTTCTCTTTGTTTCCTTGTTTTTTTGACATAATCTCTATCCAACACTATCGCGTACGTGCGTGTGATCAGCCTCAACGTTAAAATCCATGAATCCCGTTTGCACCAAATCTCAGAGGGACGTCTAAAGGTAGCCGCCCGAAGATTCCGTACATTTAACCTGGGATTCTGCGTAATACACTAAGAACTGGTGTGTGTGTGTGTGTGTGTGTGTGTGTGTGTGTGTGTGTGTGTGTGTGCGTGCGTGTGTGTGCGGTTTGTTTGAACGCACAGCAAAGCACAAGAAACCAAATAAAAGTGTACAGATTTTAAACAAACAAATGGTAATCCGGTGACACATTATTAAGTCTTCGTCACGTCTCACTCCACAGTGGGGTTTAATATGAAGCTCATATGAAACTCAGGACTTTATAGTGTTTTATAACTTTTTTGTTTTTTATCTAGTTTACTAGAGACGATATATTCGTAGGAAAGTTCCGGGTTTTTTCTCTTTCCAGTCGGAGCAGTTAATAATGTGTAAGTGCACTATTCAGGTTTCATTCAGTAACACAGGACAGGTTTGAGTCATGACTCATCTGTGTGTTCTGTTCCAATCAAACTCTCCCTGTTTGCTTTTCGACTCCATGGTGAACACTTCCCTTTACACAACGTGAATTTGGAGGCACTTCCTCTTGAGCGGTCGCGGAGACGGATGGCCGTTTTATTCGGACTGGTGATAAAATGAGCACCTCGGTCACACGGGCGGTTTACTGTCCGCGCCCACGTGTGATGGGCAGATCGGAGCTTTCTACTGTTCTGAAAAGTGAGGGAAGCTCGGGGTTTTCTGTGAAGCCGTGAGGAATAAAGAATACATCAGACTTCAAGGAAAACACCCTGAAACCCTGCTAATAGATTTACAAACTGTTCACACTGTGAGATAACAATAAAGTGCTGCTGCATCTCACACACACGCTCTCTCACACTCACTCACTCGCGCACACTCACTCACTCGCGCACACTCACTCACTCGCGCACACTCACTCACTCGCGCACACTCACTCAAACACACTCACTCACACACACACACTCACACACACACTCACACACACACACTCACACTCACACACACTCACACACTCACACACACACTCACACACTCACACACACACTAACACTCACACACACTCACACTAACACTCACACACACTCACACTAACACACACACACTCACACTAACACACACACACTCACACTAACACACACACACTCACACTAACACACACACTCACACTAACACACACACACTCACACTAACACACACACACACTCACACAGTAGTGATGAGCACCAGTGAGCATCACTATCTACATGTACTCAAACAGCATTGTGGGTAATGCATTGGATGAATTGGATGCTTCCTTTAACTCTACAGGACAGAGAAATGTAAATCTGTCTCACTCTCCGCTGCCTGCATGGTGATGTCATCCAGCTCCTTCTCTAGCTTCTCGTAGGTCTCCAGTCTCGCCTGCTGCTCGGCATTCTGGGCCCGCAGCTCCGTGAGGTGTTTCTCTGATGACGACTGCAGTGTGTAGAACTCCTTGGTTAGAACCTGAGAGAGTAAGAGAAAGGTGCTGAAGGAGACATGTTTTTACAGCTGGTTGAGTCTAAAATGCTTTGTTTATGCTGTTGATGACTTTTGTTTAAAATCTCAGTCGAGAAGGAAAAAAAAAAGAAAATGCAAAATTCCTACTTAAGGACAGGGTTTTGTCCTGCCTTGGATTGTGTGAGCAGAAAGAAGAGAAAAAAGTTTTTATTTCGAGCTGATGTGATTGGTGATGTGATTGGTGATGGTGGATGGTGATGTGATTGGTGATGGTGATGTGATTGGTGATGGTGATGTGATTGGTGATGGTGATGTGATTGGTGATGGTGATGGTGATGTGATTGGTGATGGTGGATGGTGATGTGATTGGTGATGGTGATGTGATTGGTGATGTGATTGGTGATGGTGGATGGTGATGTGATTGGTGATGTGATTGGTGATGGTGATGTGATTGGTGATGGTGATGTGATTGGTGATGGTGGATGGTGATGTGATTGGTGATGGTGGATGGTGATGTGATTGGTGATGGTGGATGGTGATGTGATTGGTGATGTGATTGGTGATGGTGGATGGTGATGTGATTGGTGATGTGATTGGTGATGGTGGATGGTGATGTGATTGGTGATGGTGGATGGCGAGGGCGATGCGATTGGTGGATGGCGAGGGCAATGCGATTGGTGGATGGCGAGGGCGATGCGATTGGTGGATGGCGAGGGCGATGCGATTGGTGGATGGCGAGGGCGATGCGATTGGTGGATGGCGAGGGCGATGCGATTGGTGGATGGCGAGGGCGATGCGATTGGTGGATGGCGAGGGCGATGCGATTGGTGGATGGCGAGGGCCATGAGATTGGTGGATGGTGATGTGACGGTGATGTCACCTGCCTCCAGTTTCTTCTGCTGCTTCTCACACTCTATCTGGCACAGGCTGAGGTTCCTGGCCGTCTCGTCCTGCACCATCTGAGCGCGCTCTGCCTCGAAAGCCTTCAGCTTCATCTGATTGTGCAGCTCTGATGCGCGGCTGTCCGAGTTCAGCTGCAGCTGCCTGAACCTGCGCTCGCACACAAACACAAACACTTCAAACCTCAGGCTCATTAATGTCTGTATCAAACACACACACACACACCCAAACACATCTGTTTACACTTCTTTGTAAGTGACATTTCGTTTTCTCTTCCTCACTACTGCACACACCCATAATTCAACCATGACCCCCACCTCCTGGAGATGCTTGAGTGAAAGAAAGATGGACAGGCCTTTGGTATATAGCATTAAATACACCATTGAGCAATCGCTGGTATCGAGGTTGTCTTATGAAACACTAGATTTTTTAAATTCAAGATGATTAATGTTGCTCAATAAGACAGATTTTAATCCTAAAAACCTGATCCAGTGTGTTTGAATGAAGGCTTTCAATAAGCTGGAATTACGTTTTGTATGTTTTTCTTGTTTTTGTTGTTACATCTGTTCACACCCTCTCTCTCTCTCTCTCACAGACACCCGACATGATGCCAGAGCTGAGCGCTGACGCACGCTGGCGTGATGTCGCCTCTTTTTCCATGTTTCGACAAAGCCTGGCACGTTGGCATCTGGTGTCTGCCAGGTGAGATGATTACTACTAATGACACAGCCATGATTTTTTTCCTTAAATCGTCGTATTAACGCAGTACGGTTGTGACAGCAGCCTTGCAGAACTTTCTGCAGAAACGAACACAAACATATAGATCGCTTTCACCTCGTGACATGATATAAAACTGTCTCAAGCTCCGAACAGACTTTCCGAATCTCAGAGCAGCCGTACCGCTGACACGTCATGATCGTTATCGATGCTTGTTATTTTAACGCGTGGGCGTGTGCACGGCGTGATTGATGGCAGAATTGGCTCAGGTGCTACGCCGTCTTTCAGCTGGGGATCCTAGGCAAAGCACATCTGATCCCCGAGTGATCTCTCTCACGTAAATTCTGTCCGTCATGTGAGGAAACGGAGAGTCTGCGCTGTAGCTTTCTGTCATGTTTGACTTTAGTTTTTTCGAATTCCACAACCACTTGGACATGGCGATGTTATTAATTACAGAAGCAACATGACGGTTTGTCAGCGTCCCACACAAAGAGATGAATGATAAACTGGGTTCGGTGCAGGGATCTGCCATGCATGAGGGCAGATGAATAAGCCTGCAATCTGATTGGCTGACACTTATCAACACTGCTTGTCATCTAGGTGCTCGAGCATGGCCTCGAGTCGTGCGTCCAGACTTAGGGTTAAAATCGCGTAGTGGACGATCTCTGTTGTGAAGTTTTTTTTAACAAGCTGAGGCGGAACTAGTTTCAGTCCCAGGCGCTTGCTCGAGCTGTAGCTTTCGTGCAAGTTTCTGTTCTCGACCTTCGAAATCAGGAGTTAAAAACCAAACTAAGGTCCATCAAAGGAGTGTCTGAGTCTCTTTTAGCTTTTTTTTTTTCATTTGATCATGACCCCTTTCTGCTGTCTTTAGGACTGTTTTTTTTTTGCATTCAATCCTCTATCAGTTCAACAAAAAAAAAAAAAAAAATACACTGCATGTTAAAACTCCAATGAATTTCCTTTTCACACTTTTACTTTCTACCAAAACACAGTTAGAGCAGGGAAATGGTTTATAAATCACGCTCTCTGTCACTCAGGTGCCAATAGCTTCCTTTTAAGTCTTACAAAGTTTCTTCCTCGACATCTCAGCGAGTTTTTCCTCATCTTTCTCGTTCGTTAGGGATAAAATTATATCCTGGATTTACATCTTTCTGTAAAGCTGCTTTGTGACGATGTCCCATCAGTTTGATCTAAAGCGAAGAGGAAAATCCAGTCAGATCAGTAGAAAGTAGATGGTTGACCTATTAATTTCAACAGTGACGAAGATCTTGACTGTTGCTCTCTTTGTTCTTATGTCAGCTGCGTATACATTCTGTATGTTTATATATTCTCCAAAAGAATAAAAACCCTTGTGCAATAAGCTTCTTTCTTTCAAAAGAAAAATTTTCACTACTCCATTATCTTACTTTATTTACGCACTATATGTTAAGGATTAAGATTATATAGTAATTACAAGATATCTATAATTACTGTAAGTATGCCACTTTATGCACATATTGGTGCGCTTAAGTATTTACTACTCACTAGCTTGATCGCTTTTAACAACATCCAGAATGCAGCTCTACCTGTTACTGCCTGGAGAAGTTTCCATTTCGAGTCTGACATGGCATGGCATGAAGTGATCTTATCGCATGAAGGCACTTTTGATTGTGTTAAATTTAGCCGATTAAGATTTTGTAACGTCTTGATTTCCTGCTACGACGACTCGGGAGGGTTTGCTTTAATCGCCGGCTGTTGGGCGAAACCTACATCAGAAAACATCTACAGCAAAATGCTACACAAACTGTCTGTGTGTGTGTGTGTGTGTAAGGATTAGGATTAGAAATAAAATGGAATGTCCTACAGTGTGAATAAATGTGTTTTCCATATTTTCCAGCCTAGATGAATTTCTCCTAGATGATTTTTCAGTTTATATTCAGTGACACAGATGATTTTTCATAGCGTAGCATTTTTGTGTAACAATAACAAAACGATCCTGCACGCGTGGGAAAGCCTTTAACAGAGATGCCACATAATTGAGTCATAGATCACGAGAACATGCAGAAACTCTGATAATCCTTTAATCCAGAAATGAGTTTTTTAATCTTGAGTATATACTTGATATACCCCACCCCACCCCCACCCAACCACAAACACGCGATGCAAGTAAACAAACCTGAATAAATGCAGACTTCCACTGTAGAAACTGATAAAAACTTTAGCTCTAATCTGATCTTACAGCTTTGTTTTCTGACCTTAGATGCCCTCAGACACAGACATTTTTCTGAATGAATAAATAAGAGCCTGTTTGTGCGTTCCGCAAATTTCTACAGGTATCTGATCAGCCGACCGTATTTCAGCAGCGGCAGCCGCAGAAGCAGCACAACATCGTGCAGACGGATACAGGCCAAGAGCTTCAGTTAAAGTTCATCATCATAATGTGCAACATAATGTGTGACCTCTGTGACTGTAAGCGGTTGCTGGTGTGTGACAGGCTGATCTGAGTATTTCAGAATCTCCAGGGATTTTTGTACACAACAGTCACTAGAGCAGTTCTGTGAGTGGAAAAGTCTCGTTCAGAACTGGTTTGATGGATGACGCTAACTCAGGAATTCAGGTAACTAGTTTTTACTGAAAAGCATATCTGCACTCGCACTCTGATGAACCTTGAGGTGAAATGGTTACAAGAGTTAAAGACCACACTGGGTTCCACTCCTGTGACCCAATACCAGGAATATAAACTGAATAAAATCAGTGAGATCAGATTTACTCCTCATTCAGATGTGAACTTGATCTACAAGTCATGCAAACATACATTTTGATCGTATTCACGATACGGACACGCTGAAGGTTTTCTAGACACTCGGTCAGTCATGGACATTTTTGTTTCTGTCCTCGAAACCTTTCCCATGTTTCGAAACAATGAGTCAGAGCGACCGTTACACAACGCAACCTTACGATTCGCTTTTTTTTCCTACCCTCTTTTTCCTGGTCAAAAGAGAGCGAGAGTGTGGCGTGACCGGTCAGAAGCAAAGGGAGGCCTGAGGCATTTATGAAGAGGAGAGCAACAGCAGGGAAAGGAGCATGTGTCACTTGCCCCCTCCTTCCCCTCCAGTCAGCCCAGCTCCTGGGTGAATGTGAGCGATCCGTTCCCCGGGGCCGGAAAAACGCGGACTATGCCCAACAACTGTGCACCGAGGAGCCTCTGGAATGCTGGGCATGCGTCTGGAGTGCAGTGACACACTGCGAGCCTGTGACATGGGCAAATAAGGGCTCACTGACACTGCTGAGGAATAAGGGGAGGATGCGAAGGGGGGTCAGTAACTGAGAAAAAGAGGTAAACACACGTGTGCACACTCCCCCTACCGGAAATCAGAAAGCTGTATCCTTTTACAACACTTAACACCTGCCACTGCACCAACTAAGAAAAATAAATAAATAAAAAATAAGGGGTGCAAATGGCTGTCGAACCAGGAAGTTTTTATTTATAAAAAGTTTTTACATTCCATGCCTCTATGTGCTTTTGTGTTTGTTTGGGAGGCCAAAAAAAATTTATAATGCCAAGTATTCATACCAATTCTCTTCACCTGTTTTAACCTTATACTGAAAAGAATTGGTCCTAGATCAGAACCCTGAGGTACTTCATACTTTAAAATCAAGGCTTTTGAAGTAGTCTGCAAATAAAGCCAATTAGATGCTTGTTTTAATTATCAGACTTGTCAGATACTAATCATTTCTGGAGGAGAGCTGGAGAATTACGAAGAAACAGCAAGTAAAGATGTAGGTACTAGAGCCGAACCGTTGTTATGCATTTGACGAATTGGTGGAGATCGTGTTGGTAAAGCACGGAGACAATTATTTAAGCATAAGGTGTGTTAATTAAGCACTGAGCATAAGGAACAGCTTCACGACACTTTGGTATGGGTTCTAAACTGGATCGCTGGACATCTCAAGAAGCTCCCACAGGTGTTTGATGAGGCGTGGATCAGGTAAGTGCGAAGATCAGCGCATTTGCTCATCGCACTGTTCTGGAAGTCATTGTGCTCTGTCGATGGGGGTGGAGTTAACGAGGCCACGCCACGTTGAGGTAATGTTTCATCGCAAGGTGATCGGTTATTTCATGCCAGTGAAATAAATAAATAACCCCCACAATTCCTTCCAACACCAGGACACCACTTGTGTTTTTTAGCTCGTTTGATTGCTAGGCTCAAGTTTACACGTACAAATTTCAGGTCACATAATTGCGCGATGCAAACAAATACAAGTTAGACGATGAATTCCTTCGTTCATCATCTGGGCCACAATTAGAATTACTCACTACTAACCGTTCCGTCGTCAATTCCTGCTCGGGTTTGAACGACCGTTAAAGCCTGTGTATGACGGAACACAACCGTTGACTTAGCAACAAAAGAAAGTGCATCGGCTTGACACGTAAGCCCCAAGTGACTCAACTCGGTTGGGTTTCTACTTGATGAAGCGTTAAAGAATGTAGATCTGGCCGGTGAAATAACCGAATGTGACTTCAGAACGATTTGTCATCCTGCACCTTCTCCGCCTTCTCCTTCTCAAACTCCATCAGGTTCAGACACAGAACAATGAGTCGTTAATTGAATCGAATCCATAAACATCCGATAGAAAGTGAAGTCGAATTCCGACTTCTGCAATCGTATAAAGTGGGGCAAAGTTTACAGGATACAAATGGAATTATTTTGAGAGACAGATGCCAATACGTGTAGAACATCACAGGTCTAGTAAATGCTAAACGATCTGCTTGATGTATGTCGGTTGTCCAGATAAAAAGGCAAAGTAACTATACGGAACACAAACGAAAGGATTGCAGGATGGCCTATTGTTCATGTCCACCAAGGTTTGGGTTGATAAATCAGTAGAAATGATCGATAACATGCTAACGTATCGAATGTCTGGCGCGCTCGTTCAAAAAGGCCTGAGAAAAAAAACAAAAAAGAACTTAAAACATGAGAAGTGTCAGAGTGTCTGTCTTTCCTTTAAAGAATACCGCTGTCAAAGATAATTATAGGTATTCATGTCCAAAAGACAGGTCTTTCTTGCTTGGCATTTGGGTTCCCACCTCTGCAAACAACAAAACAATGTAGTAAAAAGTAAAACATGTGTTAATAGGCGAACATCATGTATATAATGGGTTTGGTACGCTCTTTTTAGAAGCTGTGACCTCGACTGAACTCGGCAGAAAGCGATTATACCATTAAAATGTACCATGAGGCAGGAACCCTGTACAGGATCGGGTGTGCGATGTCAGGAATAGCTCGAAATGCCTTGAAGGAATAAATCAGATTAGGGGGGGAAAAAAGTTCTATATAAATATAAATATGGAGATCTTACCTCCCTATAGCTACACTCAATTACTTATTTATTACTTAAATCTACCAGATTGACCATTTTGTACCAATCCATGATATCCGCTTCTATTGACAACAAGTTTAAAATGTTGACACTGAAGGTCTGAAACACGGCCTACGGTCTGGATCGTATATATATACTAAAAAATTGCCTGCGAGGACGATGACGTGGGCGTTTGAGGAACGAAATAATCATGAAAATGGTTTTGCCTTTAAGGCAAACCTGGGCATGTTTTACTGCCTGTTTGCACATCGTCTATGATGCAAGTTCATGACAAAATGTTCTGCTTAAAAAAAGGGATGTCGATAAGATATTTAAATCAGCATCTGGAAGGAGGAAACGGCGAGGCTACACACCGGTGACTTAAGCGTAAAGCTCACGTTTACAGCTACAAACGTTTACAGCTATCGTCGAGAATTTATCCTAAATCCCACAATGCACTGCAAGAGGTAAAGGGATGAGGTAAAGAGGTAAAGGGATAAATTTACTAGTTAAAATAACAAGTGTGCAAGTGTGGTGGAGTTTAATAACGGTCTACAGACAATTAACCCTAATCGATATCCACGAACACGGCACTGGCTAAACAAAGGGACGGCGTACACACAGACAGCATGGCTACGATGTGCGGGAGGGTTTCTGATAGTAAGATCGATGGTAAAGTTCGTTAGAAGGAAGATGGTGGAGCGGAGAAGGGCTGTAGCGAGGTGATGACGGCCATGAAGTTAAAGGGTTTATGCAGATCAGAAATGCGTGCTCACTACAGTGACCGAGAAGAAAAAGAAAACGGCTTTCTGTCTTTCTTTTTTCTGGGTTCTGTTTCTTTGTGTGTGGCTTTCAACTTGACCTGGCGCCCGCAGATGTAGGGAACGGGACGCGTGATATCACTTGAAATAAAATTAACACTAGGTTTATTTATTCGTTGTACTTCGTTACTGATGAGAAAGGAGTGAAGGACTTCATCAGATTAGAGAGAGAGAGAGAGAGAAAGCCTGAAAATTTACATATTGTACAAGACCTGAGACATTTCACAGGAACCCGGTCTCATGCGTGCGGACATGACCGGGTGATAGATGGAAGACGTGGCCCTGTCGAGCTGTGAAGATGTTTGTTTAATGATTTCTACAGATATTCGGTGTAATAAAGTGGCAGAAGATTCACTTTCCTGAGCTCATGATTAGTAAAGTTATTGTGTTATTGTGTTTCTCACGGCACTGACTCCTTATTTAATGTGATCTTTGCAGGAATTCACATCACTCACATTCTCGCCAGACCAGGACAGAAATCTAGATCGTTGTTTTTAACATTACTAAATAAACAGCTTGTGTTGCATCAGGGCGCAACCTAAACAGCACTGTAGTGACTCAGGGATGTTAGGTTACTAACCCATTAACCCTTAAAGCTTGTTGAACTGGACTGAGAAGCCACCAAACCTATTAGAGCTGAGTGACTGAACATCCTCCCTCCTTCTCTTAAAACTATATCAAGTCCAGACACAAAGCCATGACTCAGATCGGTTCGATTCAATACAAAGGGAGTGAAATAGTTGTGCGATTAGTGCGACGCTAGATAGAGAGGTTTGGGTGATTTTAGGAGAAAATAATCGATTGGTTTCGCCGGAGAGGGGATCGCAATGGGAATGTTTATTAAACACAAGTCCAGGATTAAGTGCCGTGCGTTTTAGGCGTTAGGGCTTTGAATGGAGTCGCTGAATCAACAATGTGTTACACGTTACATCCTTCTTTTTTAGATTCTTCCTTTTCTAAAGAACACTTTCATAAGAATGCGTCACACCTGAGGTTCCTGTGAAGCAAAAAATAAAATCATCACAAATATTTTTTTACTCAGGTTGTGGGAGTAAGAGTGAGTGAGTGAGTGAGAGTGTGAGAGAGAGAGAGAGAGAGAGAGAGAGAGAGAAGAGTGTGAGAGAGTGTGTGAGAGCGTGTGAGAGAAAAGAGTGTGACAAAGAGAGAGAGAGAGAGAGAGAGAGAGAGAGAGAGAGCAAAGAGTGTGAAAGAGAGAGAGAGAGAGAGAGAGAGAGAGAGAGAGAGAGCAAAGAGTGTGAAAGAGAGAGAGAGAGAGAGAGGAGGAGAGAGAGCAGAAGAGAGAGTGAGGAGGAGAGAGAGCATGTGAGGGAAGAGTGTGAGAGGGAAGAGTGTGAGAGAAAAGAGTGTGAGAGAAAAGAGTGCGAGAGAAAAGAGTGCGAGAGAGAGAGTGAGAAAAAAGAGAGAACGAGAGAGAGAGAACGAAAACGAGAGAGAGTGAGAAAAGAGAGAGAGAGAGAGAGAGATAGAAAAGAGAAGAGAGAGAGATAGAGAGAGAGAGAGAGAGAGAGAGAGAGAGAGAGAGAGAGAGAGAGAGAGAGAGAGAGAGAGAGAGAAAGAGAGAAAAGAGAGAGAGGGTGAGGAGAGAGAGAGAGAGAGAGAGAGAGAGAGAGAAAAGAGAGAGGGAAAAGAGAGAGAGAGAGAAAAGAGAGAGAGAGAGAGAAAAGAGAGAGAAAGAGAGAAAAGAGAGAGAGAAAAGAGAGAGAGAGAGAGAGAGAAAAGAAAGAGAGAGAGAGAGAGAGAGAGCCTGTGCACTCACTGTTCGAGTAGCTGATTGTATCTGGCCTGTGTTTCTCTCTCTGCCCCGACGGCTCGCTCCTTCTCGAGCACAGAGTTGTCTCGAGCCTCACGCAGGTTTCTAATGGGGAAAAAAAACAAACAAAGCAGACACAAAGTCAGATCCTATTGTATCATCATCATCATCATCATCATCATCATCACGTTGAATAAAAACTTTGATTTCTGTGTTTATTTACATGCAAATTCTTCGCTTGCTTATTTGCATATGCATGTAAATATACACTAAACTCATGACTATCAAAATAAATGAAAAGAAAAAAAATTGCTTTTGTTCTTCGTTGTGATTCTAATAAACGCTGCTGCAAACCAAGACATTCTTTATAATCTTCATCGAGTGACCTGAATATTATGACCAATTACTAGGGAGCAAGAATTTTATTAGATTTGTTTATTTTTTTTGCATTTCACAAACACGCAAATCTGTTTTTAGAGCCTCAGTATGAAATATTATGCGTTCAGAGATTTTAAAATGATCGTTACAGATAAAAATAAAATAAAAAAAAGAACAATAAATTAATAAAAATAAATAAATAAAAATTAAGCAATTAGCGTGATGACACACAACTAGTTAAATTACACAGAAAAGTGTAAAATGTTCACACGCTGAGCTAAAATTTGTTGCTGTGCTGTCCGCGTTCCTGCGAGACGTTTGAGGTGATGCTGTGAAGACTTGATTATTAAAAAAAATTAAACTAAATAAATAAAATAACTTTGTTGCTCACTCAATGTTTTCCCACAGACAAATAAAATTGTAAGATTTCATTAAATAAACAAATTCTGTTGCACATGTACATAAAGAGGACTTGTGGTCAAACATTGGACTCAAAACCCCAGAATGCAATTTCTTTTTCTTCCACTAGGTCACTAGTGCAGAACTTGTTACGCTTCAGGAGACCGTTGTTCAAACTGCAGCGCTCCTAGTGGCCATGTGGAGAACTGCGTGCTGAGTTTCTGTAGGTTTGTGTTCCTACAGAAGCAGATGAGTGTTTTCTAGCTGCCCGTGTTACAGAAGAACTTTTCACTCCAGGAAACAAACAAATTCTATTTATTAAGCCCCGATGTGAGCACGATCGGGGGTGTTGGGACAGAAGCTCACCTGTTCTCTCTCTCGTACAGCTCTTTGGACGTGCGCTGCAGGCTCTCGATCTCCTGGTTGGTCTGCAGTCGGATGTGCTGCAGCTCGTCCCTCAGTTTGTTCTCGTACTCGGTCTTATAGTGATCCCTGGTGGAGAGACGGATCGTCGCTTTAATACAAAAAGTACTTTGCACTTCGCGTGTTGATCCAAAACTGAACCGATTGTTGTTAGTTAGGGACTTCTGTCTAGAGTGAAATCTCCTGGTCTGAAAAAAAACATCCTGATGGTCAGAGTTAACTCCTGCCATCTTGAACGGTTGAATCGTTCCTCACCGCAGACATTTTTCCGCTGTTGATCTGACGCTGCTTGAAAGGGTTTAATGCGTCAAATCGTCATTAACGTTATTTGTAAACGGTTCGATTTGACACGTCAGTGTAGACTTCAGAAATCTCTTTACTCTGTCAGATAAAACCCTAAAGTGATTGTTGCCTGTTGAGTTTTTTTCAGTGCCATTTCTAATCAGCGTAGCTAACAGATGCTAACCAGGAACTAATGTTAGACATGCGACGATAGAGTTGACTTAATAACTTAAGGTTGTGTTAAGAGGAAGTGAGAATGCTGCATTAGTGAATCCTTTGAGCAAGAAAAGTGAACTGAGACAAAAACTCAAGATAAACATGGGATAGTAGGAAGTGGGCGGGGCTTCTGATTAATACGTCAGTACAACTGTCGATCGTTCAATCGGCTGTTTTCCGAGTAAGGCTAAGTGCTAAGATTTTGAGCTCACCCAAAGATTACACCTTTTTATTATTTATATATATATTTAGATATATATCGTCGCTGTCGTGCGGAATCCTCGTATCTCCAAAACCGTTATTTTTCAGGAAATAAAAAAACGCCGTACCTTATCTGCAGTGCACAGGGTTTAGTCCGCGTTGCAGTGGATTGTCTTGCGCTAAATTCCTGTCCTCAGACGAGCACCAGAACTAGCGGGGGTCAAGATTTTTTTTTCTTTCAGCCCAGTGTTTTGAAGACATTTACCTCAGAAGACGTGTTGATTCGTTGCGACTCTTCTTGAGGAGAAATATGCTGTGAAGCTCTCCAGCAGAGTGAGGAAGAGGTGGACAGTTGAAGTGTCCAATGGAGTTATGAGATTTGTGCTCAAGCTATTTTCAAGACTTTAGATTGGTTAATAACTTGTAAAAATAACAGACCCACGTGGGGACTGACCAATAGCATCGATATGTGAAAAAATATGAAATTGACCAAATTTGGACATACGAGGTTTCCGCCCGACAGCGAAGATAGATATATATATATATTTGCACGGTGCATGCTGGGTAATATAGTGAGCAATATACACGATGGATGCAATACAGAATTCTTGCGATGCTACACAAGACGATGAATGACGTAAACGTAATCGTTATGCTGAAAGTTCTCCCTAAGGCTCGAGCTAGTATACAGACCTGGAAGCCACGTATTTGTCGTAAGCCTCCTCTCTGGCCTTCTTGCAGTCCTCCAGCTGTACCTGCAGCCTCTCCAGACGATCCTCTTCATGAGCACAGCGCACGTTCAGCTCCATGTTCTGTCGGCTCAGATATTCCTTATCCTTCTGAAGCAGCGTGACAGACTGCTGCAGCGAGCTCACCTGCGCGATAAAAACCAACACAGGATTAGATCAAATGGAGATGAAGAGAGTTCTCCGGATGCGGAGTGTTCGGGTTGTCGGTTACCTCTTTGCTGAGATCGTTCCTCTCCTTGGTCAGGGCGGTTTGGGTCAGGTCGGTCATCTCCTGCTTCTTCCTCAGCTCTCTGACCTCGGCTTCGAAGACGTCTCTCTCTCTAAGCCGAACAAAGCGTTCGCCGGTGCGATTACGATCGAATTGTCACGTGAACGGGTTTAAAATAGCAAGAAACTGTGTTTCTCTGTCTGCTGCTGAGAAAGTGTGTAATATTCTGGATGTTATGTGCATCTTGGTTCAGTTTAAAGCCCTCGGCTCCTGTTGGAGCATGGATGTGGGGCATTAGTGTTAGAGATCAGACACTGATGATGTTCCAGTTCATCTTAAAGGTGTTCAGTGGGGTTGAGTCAGAGTCAGAGCTCAGTGCAGGTCGCTCAGGGCCTTTTTACACCTTCATGTGTTGTCTCTGATCCGATGGCTATCTGATTTGTTAAAACTGTTCCGTTTACATCAGGCCACATAAATGCGTCTCGGCGAATCGGATATCGATCCGATCTTTCTGCTCCCGCCCAAAATGCTAATATATTTTACCTCATTTCCGGGGTAACTGAAATGGAACACACTTTGGTGTGTGTGGTTTTCAAAATGCAATCAAAAATAAGACGAAAAAACTTGACGTTTATGGTACAAAAAACAGCGTTTACTGTTTGCTGCATTTTCGCTGACGGCAGCAGTGCGTTTTAAGACCCGATGAGAAAGAAAGATCACCTGAGTGACGTACTTCCGTTTGGGAGGAGTATAGCACTGACGTATGTGGCTTGAACAACCACATTCATTTACACCTGTCCAGTTTCATC